>NW_027263084.1:47500-185859 GCF_902827115.2 Pseudochaenichthys georgianus
ATGTCCTCTTGTTTCTGCATAATGCTGTGGTGCTAGGCCAAGAATTCTCACTCCAATAAACCCAATAAGTAGGTGTGCTAAATAAGAAAAGCAAATGTTGCTTCGAACTTTGATTTCTTTTCAAGCTAGTCAGTTTGGGTCAGTTTGGGTCATCACGTCTCACCAGTGTTACTGTAAAAAGCAGCGCTGGTTGAATCATCCATGATCTTTGCACGTTATGTATATAGTATCAAGTCAATAACATCACAACATATCAGTTATGGAACTTGTCCAAACTCAGATTTCTCATTTACAGTCAGCCAGGACCCAAGAACTGAAAGAAAGTGAAGATTTGTGAGTTGTTTTTTTATCATAAAAAAAGCAAACTGGGGCACCAGATGATTGCACAGCCAACACATCCAAGCCTTTCATCAGTGACATAAAGGAAGACTAAGCCTTGTATTAGCCTTAATACACACAACCACTATTATCGGTAATTATGGAAATGTTAAGAGATAATCTTTTGTAATACATATGAATATTAATTGTCTTATGGTCATAGACTAGTGGCAGTGAGAAACAGCTGAGTTGGAAAGAGCAAAGGACAGAATGAGAGAGGAGATCAGATCGAGAAGAAGACTGCAAAGTGGCTGAAAGTGGAGATGAGCTCAGACATGCCAAAGACATTTCTTCTCTCTTGGACCACTGACTCTGCCTTCATTGACACACTTGACCCATTTAGCTAACTACCGCTACTGTTTAATTACTCAACCTCTTAAAGAGTACAGATTGGAATAAAAGGTGACGCATAGATAATGCTTTGCCTGTCTTATGTTGAGGCAGTTCCTAACACAGGAACACATTTAACTCTAAGACATCTGGGTAAACAGAAAAGAGGTGTTATTCATGGTGTCAGGCAGGGTGGTGTGAGGTGAAGGGATGACAGCAAGTGCACTGCAATGACCCATTCATCAACAAGATCTGACATTCCCTACAGGACTCACTTGCCTCCCTGAATCTGATCCAGTGCTACATCCAACCCAAGCTCTTTCCATATATGGACAGTCTAAAGTAGGAAATCGCTTTCCATGATAGAGTTACCCAAGGGGGTGTGTGTGTGTGTGTGTGTGTGTGTGTGTGTGTGTGTGTGTGTGTGTGTGTGTGTGTGTGTGTGTGTGTGTGTGTGTGTGTGTGTGTGTGTGTGTGTGTGTGTGTGTGTGTGTGTGTGTGTGTGTGTGTGTGTGTGTGTGTGTATGTGTGTGTGTGTGTGTGTGTGTGTGTGTGTGTGTGTGTGTGTGTGTGTGTGTGTGTGTGTGTGTGTGTGTGCGCGTGCGTGTGCGTGTGCGTGTGTGTGTGTGTGTATAAATAGTTATCACGGAAATAAACCGTATTTAATTTTGTCTTAATGTACTTTATTTAATTTCATATTCTGTTCTTGTACATATCATATTCTATTTACATGTATATAGACTTCTTGCACTATTTTTATTTGTTTAATTTGATTATATATGTTGCATTGTTGGAGGAGCTCAGGTCAGAATAATGTCATTGCCATTTCTACACTGTAGCTATAAAACCTTTGAATCTTGAATCTTAATTTGCGTTTCTTGTGACCCTGTTGACTATTCACCCACAAAAGGTTTGATGGTTCTGTGACCACGCCCCAATATCTTAGTCATTTCAAGAGCTCCCTCTGAAAGACTTTTCAGTCAGTTAAATCTCTTTTTTGGCCCATTTTGCCTGAGTCCGAGAAGCTGCCTAATAATTCTGCACACCTCGATAAAGGGTGTTGATCTCATTAGGCCACAAATACATATGACCTGATATACTTAAATATAATAGGCATTCAAGTTCATACAGCTTGGAGTTGGAAAATATGCATAAAATTGATGATATGTGACCAGAGTTGGGTGTAACGCGTTACAAAGTAACGCGTTACTGTAATAATATTACTTTGTCGGTAACGGAGTAGTGTAACGCGCTACTTTTATAATCCAGTAATCACACTACAGTTACTAACATTGCCCCGACACGCGTTACTTCGTTACTTTCTAAAATCAGTCATAATCAAACCTCAACAAACACCTGCAAAGAACACATGCTAAGGTGAAGCTAACGCACATAGCTGTTGTTTATTTATATCACACACACGTAGTTCTTCTTCTCTGTTTTCCGGTTGTTGCTTGTTTTGAATGACGAATACACACTACCGCTGCCTGCTGGTAAGGAGAGTTATTGCCACTCACGCATGCGCAGTTCGTACGTGCTCGGCTGAAGTCTGGCTCCAGTGCAACACATGGCCAACACGCAGGAGAACACGCTGACGTAACAGCGTGAGCAGAGATAGACTGCGCAAAATATACAGATAGCAGGAGACAGAGGACAGCCACGGTCAGATAGCAGGAGACAGAGGACAGCCACGGTCAGATAGCAGGAGACAGAGGACAGCCACGGTCAGATAGCAGGAGACAGAGGACAGCCACGGTCAGATAGCAGGAGACAGAGGACAGCCATGGTCAGATAGGAAAACATTCAGGAGCTATCTCGATCAGTCTTATGCGACAATGGAAACTGAACTAAAGAGAACATTTGAAACTTTAGCAGTCTGCGTGATCTGCCTGTAGGGAGGGGCGGGCCGGCCCTGCGAGTAAAGTAACGAGTAAAGTAACGAGTAAAGTAACGAGTAAAGTAACGAATTACTTTATGTAGATAGTAACGAAGTAGTGTAATATATTACTTTTTTTTAAAGTAATATGTAATATGTAATATATTACTTTTTTTTAATGTAATATGTAATATATTACTTTTTTTTAGTAACGACCCCATCTCTGTATGTGACCCGCTCTATCGAAATCAGTCGGAAGTCGCAACGGTTCATTTAAAAATAAACGTGGATTTGTGTAACAAAAATAGTTTTTCGGGGTTCGGGTGTTTTGTTTGATTTTAAATAAACAAAGTCTTGGCTTTCAGAAAATGAAACTTTTATTTCCAAAATCACACGATAAATAAACATTTGAAGCTTGTAAAGGGAAGATGACAGGCACTGCGCACTCTGCTCTTCCTCAGCGCCGCTCCCCCTCCCTCCCGCTGAAATTATGAATGTAAGGCGTATATAGTAATTATAGATAGCACGGCAGGGTCTGTTACAGTTTGTTTTCATCTGATTTCAAATAAACAAAGTCTTGGCTTTCAGAATATTAAACTTGTTTCGGCAAATTCAGATGATAAATATAACTTTGAAGCTTGTAACGACATAATTACAAGCGGAGAACGGAGTAACTTAACGTCACAGCAGGCATAACAACAGCCGGTGTTTCTCGTGAGTGTTTTCCCCGGGAAACAAACACAATACACACAAACGCAAAAAAACACACACACCTACACACACACTCGCGAGCTTCCCCCAGACCAGTAATCCAAACGAAAATATTTCCCCTCTGTACTATTTTGATCATTTGCTCCGCTAACCAATCAGATCGATGGATTCCAGAGAAAAGGAAACTTTGAAGGCCTTTTTCTCAAAGTGATGAATCTGACAGTCATTATATAATGTGACATATTTCGCTTAATATTTGGAGTACAACAACAATCCTGATATCATTAGAAAGCTAGGAATCTCCTCTTTCCAACAGTCTATACAACTCAAAAAGTGTCTTTGGGTCAATGCGACGATAGTCACATATGTTCAAATCAATCAATCAATCAATCAATGTTTATTTATATAGCCCAATATCACAAATGTTACATTTGTCTCAGTGGTCTTCACAGTGTGTACAGAATATCAGTATGACAATACGACACCCTCTGTCCTTAGACCCTCACATCGTACAAGGAAAAACTTCCAAAGAAAACCCAGTTTAAAGGGAAAAATGGGAGAAACCTCAGGGAGAGCAACAGAGGAGGGATCCCTCTCCCAGGACGGACAGACGTGCAATAGATGCCGTGTGTAAATTGAAAAGATAATACATTTGCAACATAGGTAGTCCAAATGTTTGTAAATGCATGTGTGTATAATAGGAAGATGAATCCACGAGGATATCCATCGAGGACCTATGTTCCAGGACCACAGCCACGACTCAAGATCCAGCGCTCGCGATCCAGGACACAGGACCGCAGAATCATCCATGACTCCGGATCCCAGCGTATATAGACACCAAAAAGAAAGACATTTGGGGAAGCTGGGTTAATCGGAACATGAGTGTACACGGGTATAGACAGAGAGAAGGAAGAAGTAAGATGTCCCCCGACAAACTAAGCCTATATCAGCAAAACTAGGGGCTGAATCTAATCAGCCCTAACTATAAGCTTTATCAAAAAGGAAGGTCTTAAGCGCACTCTTAAAAACGGATAGGGTGTCTGCCGCCCGAACACAAACTGGAAGCTGATTCCACAAATGTGGAGCTTGATAAGAAAAGGCTCTGGCTCCCATTGTACTTTTAAAGATTCTAGGAACAACCAACAACCCTGCATTCTTGGAACGCAATGCCCTAGTAGGACAGTAGGGTATAATGAGTTCTTTAAGGTAAGATGGCGCCTGCCCATTAAGGGCTTTGTAGGCGAGAAGAAGAATTTTAAATTCTCTCCTGTGTTCTATAGGGAGCCAGTGTAAGGCAGCCAGAACAGGAGTAATGTGGCCCCTTTTCCTAACTCTGGTTAGTACACGAGCCGCAGCATTTTGAATCAGCTGAAGCGACTTGATTGACTTCTTAGTACTCCCTGCTAATAAAGAGTTACAATAATCCAGCCTAGAAGTAACAAATGCATGGACTAGTTTCTCTGCATCGTTTTGAGGCAAGATATGCCTGATTTTTGCAATGTTACGTAGATGGAAGTAGGCGGTCCTTGAAATTGATTTTATGTGGGCGTTAAAGGATAAATCCTGATCAAATATAACACCAAGATTCCTTACAGTCTCACTGGAGGCCAAATTAATGCCATCCATAGTTAGTATGTCTTTAGATAATTTGTTTCGTAGATTCAAAATACTCACTTGCCTAATAATTCTGCAGAATGCTAAGATGGTGCTCCGTGTTTGCCTGCTCTCCAACTCTGCATTTATGTGGTTTTACTTCAGTGTTTGTTTACATTTAGGTGTGTGCTTTTAACTTTGTCCGCAACATGCGAGCCGACCCCCCCAACTCTACCATACAACATAGTAGAGACGAACTTTAACACATCAGCAACTTGGTGGACAGCAGTCTATCACAGAGACCAGAAAACAATGGGGAATCGCCATGGCTACCTGTTGTCGTTAAACTGCTGTCCGTGAGCGGCGAAGGAGGAAGACAAAGCGGGGGTCCCAGGCCGGAGTGCTAGTGAGGCAGAGGAAACGTGATAACCGGCCTCTTCTGCTTATATCCTCTATCCCGGACGGATTTTCAAACTGTTTACTCAGGGAAAAGTAAGGGAGGAGGTGTATGCTTTATGGTGAACAACAAGTGATTCCCTGATGTGGGGATTATTTAATATCAGCACATCGGTGAGGTGGAAACACAGTGGACCATGTTTATTCTCATTTCCAACATGGATATAAAGCTCTCCCTCGCCCTCCCTTCGGCAAATCAGATCACATCTCACTGCAGCTGCCTGCTTACAGGCAGTGTTAATGTCGTCAACGAAAACTATGACGAAAAATGTTCGTCAACAACCTTTTTTACATGACTAAGACGAGACGATGACGAGCTAAAAATAGATTCTTGATAATAAAAACTATGACGAAATGTATATTTAGTTTTCGTGGACAAGACTAAGGTGCTAATGGTGGACTATCGGACATTCAAAATGCAGGATATTCCCCCCCAATTGTCCGTCTTGTCTGTCAAAATGCATCTTACGTTTCCAACGTAGCTTGCCGGCGGGCGTGTCTGAAACTCGACCAACAACCAATCACATGAATCTCCCGCCCCGGACACACAAGCACGCGGTTTGATTGGTGACGAGTAGCGACACTCCCACAATGCAGTTCGGCGAAGCGTGACGTCATCCCATTCAAAGTGAAGGGGCAGAAGCGTTGAAGCTTCAACGCACAATGCCGTGTGGACGGGCCGTTAAAGCGGACAAAAGGCACTGGAGAACACTTATATATTAACACCCTTTTCACGAGCAGGGACAATGCCACAACAGTGTGATGTTTATAGGTTTATTGCAAACAGGAAACAATGAATTGATATGGAGGGGTTGATGAGATGTTCTGGTCTGGAGGGACGTGCTGTGGTCCGTGCAGAGGGAGACTCAGAGTGGGGGTACCGTCTCCGGTATGATCTGCTCGGGCTGATTACGGGCCCCCAGACGATTCCTAGAATTATAAATTAGAAAATATTCACAAGTTAAATATGAATGGTGACAGGCAGAGGGTGAAGGGATGTAGGGATGAACGGATGAGGGATCAATGGATGAGGGGATGAATGGATGAGGGATGAATGGATGAGGGATGGAGGGATGAAGGGATATAGCAACCCAGTCTCACGGCATTTCGTGTTCACCAACACGATTTTTAATCTATTGATTCGTGTTCACCAACACGATTTGCCCCTTTTTTTCGTGTTGCACAGCACGATTTTAAAAGCAATGTATTTCTACTGCCTGCAGCACGTCTTTTTCTCCGGTCGGGTCGTGGGAGACCGGAAGCTGTGTGGTTCATAAAAACATGTTCTTACTCAATATCAAGCCACAGTTATTGCTTTTATTTTAAATCGTATAATTTCGGACTTTTGTTGCCGTCTATGAGGAAAATAAATGGGGCTCAGAGCCTCAGGATACTGCAATCTGTATTTTTAAATATTTTTTCCTTCTAATTCGTTATTCTTTTCAAAATAACACACTGTTATTTACTCACCAATAACACACAATTATCCTTGCTTTTATTTATTGGTTTAATTCCATAATCTCGGGCTTTTTTGGTGTCCGTCAGGAACTGAATTTCAAAATAAAAATAACCGGAAATAGACGTAGGCCTATAAGGGACATTTCGAGCATCATTGCGATTGTCAACATTTCTGAGTTTAGGATGGCCGAAGACACTACACTACCCATAATCCCCAGCTATCGTTTAGGACTACAGTCCCCGTAAGGTTACGCAGAGCGTCAAACAGCTGTGTGAAATGGAACGAAACCACGCCAGACTATCCAAAACTGGAATCGAACGCCCCCCCAGAACTACACATGCTGTCTATTGTGTTTCGCAAAATGTTCTATGGGATGTCTCTACTGAACGTTTTCGTTTTTCCCACAATTAGAAGTTGCCAGTATTAAACACATTGGTGTTATCAAATGTAAAACATATAATTAATAAATGGGTGAAAATCGCTTGTGTCCATAATGTGCAGCATTAATATATACCCACATGACAGCTCATTGCTACTTTGTAATTCTACTCCACGACAATTCAGAGGTTAACCTGGTATTTTTACTCCACTGCATTTATTTGAGTTACTTTGCAGATTCTGATTAATTATGTGAAATATAAACAACCCTTAAATCAGACTTTAGTTACACCTGAGTAAAATTCAGGTAAGGTGATTGTCAAGTGCCAACAATCAGGAGAGATATTTGATAGTTGGTGCTTGAGAAGACTAAACATGTATCTGCAATTGACATGAATGGAAACGAGTAATAAATACGGTGGCCCTGAAGTGCAAGACACCACAGCATTTCACAAAACACTACAGCATTTCACAAAACACCACAGCCTTTCAGAAAACACCACAGCATTTCAGAAAACACCACAGCATTTCACATTGGACGGAAAGGGTATTCCTTTAGGGAGAACACTTCTTGTTTGTGATTGGACAGAGCCAGCCAGAGAAGCACTGCTGTGATTGGTTGTTTTTGCTGCCAGTCAAGAAATTACGCTTCGTGATTAGCCCAACACATCAGCCGTTAGCTGTTAGCACACACTCAGAGCTCACAGCTCCTCATATCTGTTCATAAACTGGACAAAAGTTAAACATGTACAAACCACAGACTGTCTATGTCATGGTGAATACAGTCGCTGCTTTATTTATGTCTGTATGACGTTGTAGTGAGTGAGATTCATCATAACTATGAAGTTTTTCATTTGTGCATAACTTCTAGCTTAAACCTTTTATGTCACTTCGTAAAATAGCAGCAATTAGCTTGGTATGGAAAACGTCTAACTCCCTCCTTTCACATCATAAATCATCCTCTTACTGTATCTGGTGTAAAAGCACTTGTTCTTTTACAAAGTATAAGAAGGATTAAACTATCTGAAAATAGCTAAATATTACTCTTTATTTACTTCTACTGTGTCTCTGGTGTAATTTCTGAATCTCTGCTGGTTCTAGTAGATATAGTTCTCCCCATCCACATTCTTGTTGGTTGTGGGAAAGAGGAATAATAATTCAGAACCTGCTGATATTTGAATCTTACTACTGGGCATATGTTACAAACAAAAAACATCTTCATGGTGAACTAAATAAAATCCTTGTAATCTTTCTCAAATCTAAATATAACAATGAACTATTCCTGTTTGTGGTAAAGACACACTAACGTTATGTAATACAATTTCATTATGGATTCAAAAACAACTAAAGTCATGATGCTGTCAGAGTGAATGATTTCCTGAGTGTATCTGTCCTGTAAGGTACGTCCTTCTCTGCTTGGATCGTGTGCAGAAATCCCATCGATTGCACCTGGCAATACGGCTTCCACCTGTCTATTATCAAGCTGAAAAATGAATACAGAACTCCAACATACTGTCATCAAATGTCTTTCTATTATGAATTTAAATTAAATGTATATCCCCATAATGAACTAAACAATAAAGTCTATGGCTTTTACTTCTAATTCTTTAACAGGCTAGTTACAAGATGTTGTCTAAATTAAATTTGGTCTCATTACCTTACTATGTTTTAGCTTAACTGTAATATGTTATTTCTACATTTCAAACCTCAGTTACTCTAATACCTTTACTCTAATTGTTTCATCATCACAGGTCAACTTCTTCGGTATTCCATTCTGGAATTACATCTCTCACAGTAGCCCCTTGGCCACTGATTCTGCATCTGTGTTACCTGTTATAACTCAATCAATATTAGAAACATGTCAACATCCATCAAACAGTATCTTATCCCCAGATATGGAGCAGGTTAATTCTAAAACTATCATTCAATGCTCAGTTTGAAGATTTGGGTTGGGGCGGTAGGTTTCTGTCAATCCTTAAAAGAAAAATTGTAATTGTGAATTTTACAGCCATGTTGACATTATACATGATACACACTCCCCCCTTTTTACACATGAACTCATGTGTAACAAAACCCTGTAATGGGGAGTGGGGAAAAAAACTGTCAGGTAAATATTGGTTAGGGACATAACGAACATTATTTACAATTTTACATCCATTATCATTATTTCCACAGTAAACACTTCAGTGAAAAGAAGTGTTTCTCTCCGTCCTTCAGATTTTAGTTTGAGTTTTACATTTGCAAACCGCCAACTCCTGTGGGAGTAAAATATCAAGTAGATTAGAAACGGGTCACATGTGCGGTTTCCCTTTTTGTGGAATTTTTAGGAAACCTCTCATTTCCCTTGGAGCTCCAAAATAATATGTTAGTCCAAAAACATGCTTGGTTAGTTATTGTTTTAGAATCATGCAGTTACACTGATCACATGCCGGCATTCATTCACACTCACACCGTCTGGTTGTCACGTCAGATTTGGTCATGTACACCCCACAGTCAGTCATGGACAGTGCTTTTGTCACACTGTCAGTCAGGGTCAAAAGTCATTTGGTCTCTGTCTTTTGGCCATGTCGTGCTCTGCAGAGTCTTTTCAGAGGTAATTCAGCATAGGCGGGTACCCTTTATCTACAAAAATATATCATATGCGGAGCGCCATTCCTTATTCATTCACGATTTCAACTATGATTTTCAAGATGTTTCTAACTTTTCATTGGGACTTCTGCCTCCCACCTTTCTTGAAACTTGGTACAAAACTCACTTCCTTAGAGTACTACTACTACTGCAATTCATTTACACCTAATTAGTATTAAAATGTCTAATAGATCTATTTCAGAAACTTGTGTAGATCACTATTATCTTGTGTCAAAACATTACTAGGATCTGTGTAGCTCTGCTATGCATTTCATAGCTCATCTTCAATTCTGGTCAACCTAAAAATCAATGTTAAACTCTTTAGCAGTGTGTGGAACCCTGGATGTCCGAACATGCAACAATTATCATTTCATATTTCCAACTATGCCACAATGGTGAAATCAATTATTTAGATTGGAATACTATATCTGGCTTGGCACTAGCTCTCCCTTTAACATTATCCATACAGATAAAGATTTGTCTTATAGAGTGGTTCCTAAAACTATCCCTTTAATGGTGATCAATATTGTAACAAATGAGATCACTACTTTATTCACACATGAATAAAAATCTCTTAAAGAATATGTTGTTAACATGATGAAAGGATTGAAGAATATGGTTCTACTCTGTCATGTCTCCCCCTTTATCCCACAGTGTGTTTCAGGAGGATTTTCTCATTTTACTTTAATAGTTTCCTCTTGACTGCTATTTTTATTTATCAAGTCTAATTCATGGTTAATAAATATTTTTGTCTTTACGTATTTATGAAGTTAATTCAAGTTCTTTAAATGTGCGTTTTGTGAATAAGTGTGTTGATGTGTAAACTCACTCATTCCCGTTCTCCTTTTCTCCTCCCCTGGTTTTCTCAAGCCGTGACCCCGGCCTCCTCACTTCTAATCGACCATGCCAACTCCTCTGATTCTGTCTTCTCTTCAGTCCATCAGCTGTTCAATCCATCCGCTGTAACTCTTTTAGGCAGCCATTGGCCCAGTTACATCTGCAGCCCCCATCATGCCACTGTTCTTGCACTGCTTTGCATTTCATCTCCTCCTTCACAGTCTCTCTGCTGTTTTTATGGAGGGCGGATTCTGCTCTCATGTCCCACACTTTGCTCTTGTGCCAAATCTTGTGGCTCAGCTTGGAACTTCATGGTCCCGTCTGAGGGACTGATGAGCGTAGATCTCTGCCTGTCAGCATGCTGTTTGGTTCTGGATACCACAGGTGGAGATAGTTCTGGCTGCAGTCTTGTTGTTGTTGTTTCAGCTCTGGTTCTCTGTCTGTTCGATGGAGAAGGAGGAGTCTCCTGTTGGGTTAGGTCTTTTGTCTGCTTGGAGGGTCGGGATCGTAGCCTTTCTAACTCAGAGGGGGAGTCCAGGTCTCGGGACGCATTAAGGAAGTCTAGCACACTGAGGTTAAATAAATTCAACCCTTTCCACTCTGACTCTTTCTAATCATACTATCTGTCTTAATTGTTAAATGCCATCTAAACAACATAATTGATGTCTACTAATGATATTACAAAAACTCACTCTAAAAATTGTTTCATCCATTGCTACATATTTACCCAACACAACTCTTTCAGGAAACCATTTTCTCCTATCAATTGAAAAACGTACATGTTTCCAGCATCACATATTCCACACACTACGAAAGAACATCTCCATATTTTAAATCCCACTGTTACTTAGAACAATAGTAAACCTGCAGAGCACACTAATCAGATCACAGCAATGAAATTTGACTCAAGTTTAGGCATATGTCTACTTTCCATTATACTTATTACTTGTGCTGAACATTTATTTATATTGTCTAAATTCCTTGTCTATGATGTGCAAACAGTTCGAGTGTAAAATGTGTTTTTCTCAATGTATTTACACTCTACAGATTCTTGAGTTTACTCATCTCCTGGTGCTGTCCTTGTAAAAAATGTTCAATTCCTTATTGTTTTGTACCAGTTTTCCAAAATCAGTTCTAACTGCCGTGCCGTTTCAGGAAAGGTGGCGGTACGGCTACACAATGTGTAAGTGGGTGCCAACATGTTCCCTTTTTAACTTTGATCCGGAGTGCATCTGCAGTGCGTTCTACAACTTCCCATGGTCCACTCCATACAGGTTGCAACGAGTTCATCTTGTGGATTTTTACATTTACCCAATAACCTGATCCAACAGAAATATTCGTCATGGCCCTGGCATATGCTTCCGCCTCAATATTTCTAATATCTAACACTGGTTCTCCTCTGTATTGTGAGGTGCTACCTTGTGGTGGATATTGCTGAGTGGGGCAATCTCTGGCCAGATGTCTACAATCTCCACATATGAAGCAGCCATCATTCCTTCTTCCTCTCCATTGTCCCTTTTGTTGATGCTGTATGGGAGTGTATACCTGTGCTTGCGGCTGTACTTGGGTAGGAAGATACACAGGTGTTTGCTGTTGAAGATACTGTGGTGCTTGTGGCTGTACTTGCGGATAATACTGTTGTGTCTGAGGTTGGAATTGTGTAGGATTGTATTGTAGCACTTGTGGTGGGTTTTGTATTTGTTGATGCGGACAATCTCTGGACCAATGGTCCATCTGACCGCATGTGTAACATCCCACTTTCTTGAAACCCTTTCCTCCGCCTTTTCCTCGGAAACTTCCTCTACCTCTTTGTTGGTACTGCATCTGATTTTCTGACACCACCTGAGCTTGAACAGTTAGCGGTGCCTGCATTACTGTCTCCGTTTCTATGGTCTTCTCTGCTGTAGTTGCCATTGGCCTTGCCGCTTTCTTATTTTTATAAGCTTCGGTATCTCTCTCAGCTATTTGTAGCTTCACGAGTCTCCTTGCTTGGATTTTATCGTCCTCATCAAGTCCCGTTTTTGCTGCCTGGTGTCTGATATCGTGGTGAATGAGATGTTGTCTCCATTGTTCAGCGGGTTTATTGTCCAATCCCACCACTTCTTCCAGATGTGCCTGCACTGCTAGAGGAAGGGCTTTAATGACCGAGTTCTTCCACACCATTTCAATAGCTGGAGAAAGATCATGTCTTTCACCCGTGCAAGCCTCCCACACTTCTTCACATTTCTTCAAGAATGCATGCATATCTTCCCCCGGCTCCTTCTTCAAGCTGCTGAGAGCATGTAAACTGCGTGTTGTCGGGTAGATGTGACGAATAGCAGCCCAATAATTCGACCTGATGTAGTTGAATGGAGTGTCATCTGGGTCATTTGTGCAATTGGCCTCGGAATCTATTGCTCTCGCTTCAAGTCGTCCTTCAATCCGTCCGAGCAGGGCCCTCATGTCTCCCAAGCACAGGTGGTCTTGGACAGTGTACTTCTCCAGATCATTCACCCACGTTTGACCTCCTTTGGTGAGTGGAGTTAGCTTTGACACTAATGCTTCCATGTCCCTGTGAGTCCATGGTTGGTATTGAAATCCTCTTCTTCCAGCCGCTATCAATGGCATGGAGGTATGTGCACTGGTCTTGGTTCTTTTAGTTTTGGGGCATGTCCCAGGGTAATGTTGCTCGTTTCCGCTGTCGTCATTTTCATCTCCCTGTCCATTGGAATAGTCAGGAGAGTAGTTTGTCCGGCGTTTTCTTTGAGTTCTTTGTTCTTCTTGTTCTCTCCTCTGTCTATCTGCCATCATGTCCTGGAATCTTACATCTTCTTGACGTCTTTCCGCCAGAAGTTGTTGGTATTTATCTTCCCCCCTTTGTCTTTCTAGAATAATGTCATTATGGGCTTCAACTGCCTTCCGTCTTTCTTCAATAATGTCATTATGGGCTTCATCTGCCTTTCGTCTCTCTTCCATTCCTCTGATGAGTTCTTCTTCCAGTCTTCTGTCGAGTTCCTCCAGTCTTCTGTCGAGTTCTTCCTGTCTTCTGCCGAGTTCTGCTTCCATTCTTCTACTGAGTGCTTCCTCTCTTCTGCCGAGTTCTGCTTCTATTCTTCTGCTGAGTGCTTCCTCTCTTCTGCCAAGTTATTCCATTACTGGCAGATCTTCTGCTGCTACCACATGTAAGCTGTTTGTCAATCCCTGGCTGGTATATTTTAGATAGAGAATCAGATTTGCAACCATAACTTTTCTTTTTTCATAGCGTTTTTAGCAGGTCCATACCGAGGGAGTTGTCCGGCTTTGATCCATGCTTTTTCCTGTTGTAGGTATTCAGCATTCTCATGTTCAACTACAGCTTTTCTATGGGCTTCCGTTGGTCCAGGTTGATCATCTGCTGGAATCAATCCTCTCGTTTGCCACTGCTTGAACAGTTCCTCTATTTGGTTCCATGTCTTCTGTCTTTTAGTGGGAACTGTCCCAGCATCTGACCAGGTGCTCTCGCCTTAATATCTGCAGTTGTGCCTGGCACTGGGAGTGCTCTTAACTTGGTGTCTTCTGGCGACATGTTTCTTAAGTACACGGATAATATTATTAAGTTATCAAAAATGAATTACTAATCCTCTGAATAGTACCTTTGTATTCTTTATAAAGATATCCTATGTCATCCGAACTTAACGTTAAAATCTGGTAAAAAAAAATTTTTTAATTTTTAATTTTTTTTTAAGTTGGAAAAATAAATGTAAATGTTGTAAAACTGAGATTATAAAATCAAAATGAGACAAATTAAATTAAAATTATGCAAATTTCTAAAATCTAAATAAATAAATGAAAATGAACAGTGTATGGTTTTTACTTTGT
The DNA here is from genome assembly GCF_902827115.2 of Pseudochaenichthys georgianus. Taxonomy (NCBI): domain Eukaryota; kingdom Metazoa; phylum Chordata; class Actinopteri; order Perciformes; family Channichthyidae; genus Pseudochaenichthys; species Pseudochaenichthys georgianus. The sequence goes on from NW_027263084.1 coordinate 61,984, forward strand.
AATATGAAAATAGGAATATGGTGCAAATCCAAATAAACCGTGTAGGCCTACAGTGTATACTAAAGTTTATGAAATTATGCAAATGTCATAAAATGTGTTAACTACAATACTTCAATTCAAAGAAACCACATGTAATCTTTATCTGTGTGGTGAAGAATGTATTAACTGTAATACGTATTATGTCCGCTAGGGGAGCTGTTTCATTTGTAACTCCTCTCAAATGTATCAACTAGTACTTCCGGTTCATAAACCTACTTCCTGTTTATTTCCTCAAAATATAAAGTTCAAATTACTTTCTTTGAAAAGCATGAAAAACAAAACAACTCAATCTACTCTCAACGTTCATCTACACCAGAGGTCTTCAACTAAAATTCAACGAGGTCCAGTTAGAGAAAATCTCCCCATGCAAAGGTCCGGAACATCAAAATGTCTAAGTTGCTTCATGAATTAGTGTGATATATATTGAAGTGACCTGTAGCTTTATCAACGTCTGTATGTAATCAACAACTGACTGCCAATCAAATAAAGAAAGTACAATTCAAAAACAACAATATTTATTGTCAATTAACATTACTTAAATACTGTGGATATGTGTAATGTTTAAATATTGAAGTTAAAAGCATCAATCTGGTACACTTTGAGAGCAACATTGAGAGATATATAGATACATCTCTCAACACCCAGATGAAACAGAACTGTAGCATATTTTCCTTTTAGGATATTTTACAAATCACTCCCCTTTTAAACTCTATTCTTGTTATTTTTAACAGCTTTTTTGTTGCTGTCATATAGTATTTTATACCTGTTTTTCATTTAGTCTCATTAATAACTATAATGATCATATCAAGGTGTGCTTTAACCTCACTGAGCTGAGGTTATTTGAGCCTCTCAGGAGAGAGCTCTCTTCCACCTGGTTGTAGAAAAGCTCTTTAAATTCGTTAGCATAGCTAGCTAACCAGATGCTAATAACAACAGATCGCCACTGTGCTTACAACTAAAGACACAGCCACGCAAACACTGCTGTATGTGTACGGCTCCTTATGGGTGCTCTGCTTATGGGTATTGCAATATTTTAAGGGCTGGAGCGGCGTTCCGGTGCTCAGCACTCCTTTCAGACGAGACATATACCACGTGAAGACACGTTACGCTCGTGTTGTGTTCATGAACCTGTCCGTGGCCAGGAAAAACAGGTACTCGCTTGTTTAATTATTTTTGCGGTCTAGATTTCTTCTTCTTTTTTGAAGTGAGAAGTTGTCCGTCTGTCGGACTGACTCCCTCCCCCCCACCCCCAAAACGAAAACTCTTCGGTTCTCCACGAATTACACAAGTCACCCAAATCAGCGTTAAAAAAGCGGGAGGCGCCGAAAAATCCCCTATTAATGTATTGATTATAGCTCCGGGTCCGTATATGTCGGCGTCTGGGTCCGCATCCGGACCGCGGTCCGCCTGTTGCCGACCCCTGATCTACACCATCCCTGTGTATTTAATCAGTAGTTACCGGTTGTATCTTTACTCAAACTATTTCACCTACTAATGCTAACTGGCTAGCTAACTAGCTTAGCAGTATAGCATTAACCACATGTGATTGGGGGAAGGAGAACACTCAACATCTGCAGATAAATAACCACACTGCTTGACAATACAAAACAATCTTCATTTATCTTAGCTCTAAATTCTATAGATGCTGACCTTAAAAGCTGATCTCATACCAATCTTGTACACAATCGTTTCGGCTGAGATCATCACACAAAAAATATACTTTCCGGCTTAAAAACTCCACACAATATGCTTTATTAAACCAGACTACGCACACCAAACATATAGACTAACCTGAATGGACCCAGTCCAGCGTAAAACAGATCAGGTCTGGTACCTACCCAGAGGTATCCCAGATACAATCTAGTGCCTCCCCAGAAGGTCTTAATACTATGTAATATTCACATTAATCGGGCGGCGCCGAAGATACAACAGAGACGAATAAAAACACTATACAAACTCCACACCACTTGCAATCACCACGGAATTAAACAGGTAACTGTCTCACCTTTCGTTTAGGCCCAGCCAAAAACTTAGTGTGATGCTAGTTAGCTTGCAGCCTTCCCCCGTCTTCCAGCTCAATCCCGCTTCAGGGTCCACCCAGTGACGCCAAATGTTAGTGAATTCTAGAGCCCTGAAGGCAGGAGAGACTGAAAAGAGTCAAGGGAAACTTATAAAAGTTAACAGCATTTAATTACACAAAAGATGCGGTGGTGTACAAAATGAAATGTGCGAGTGGAGGCTCTCTCCCCATGCGTCCGGTCAGTCCAGGTCAGCCGGAGGAAGAGGTCAATCCTTGGCTTGCTCTTCCTGTTGTCATCTGAGGTCTTCTCCTATTGGCCGACGTCGTCGGGGGCAGGTCCAATGCAATTCCTGCCTTGTTGTATTGTTAAATTACATCATTCTGGTGTCTGTGGTTATTTAAACATTCCTTGATAAACGTTATTCAGCGGTAATAAATGAGTGCTAAACCCAGTGTGCTCAGTGTACAACATCACGTCATTTCACCGTTGATTCATGGTTTGAAAATGCAGCATTGGACTTCCGGTGACGTCATGGGAGAAGCAGCAACTTAGAAGTGGAGCTCCGCCAGACTATACACAAAAATAGAGACAACTAGTAATATAAGACGTTTTAAAAAATAAGAAAGAGCACTCCTGCATGATGAGCTCGTCAACCAGAAACAAAGCCCCCAACAAACAAGATATCTCAAAGGAAAAAAACGATAAACAACGGAGACCGGCCAGCCCAGCTAGCGCTAGCTTGACAACAGATAGCAACATGTGCGAGTCGGACCATGAAGTTACGTTGATGGGTGAGCTGGGGAAACTCCGCAAGGAAAATCAAGAGGGGCATAATCAAACAAAAATGTCTCTGGATCGACTGGAACAGACGGTGCTAGATATAAAAGTTCAAATGGGCGAACATGAAGGGAGGATTGAAAAGTTGGAGGACAGAGTCGGAATGGCCGAGGACGTAGCGGTGCTGCATCAGAGGGCGCTCCGATACCTGATCCACCGTGATATTGCCCTCTCAGCCACCTGCGACGACTTGCAGAATAGACTGAGAAGAAATAATGTGAGAATCTTTCAGGTACCAGAGGGGAGTGAGGGAGGAAACATGGCAGAATTTATTAAAGAACTGTTACACAAGGTGCTTAAAATACCATCACTAACGGATATTAAGATTGAGAGAGTACACCGCTCACCCCCGTTTACGCCACATAGAGACCCGACAGCCCCTCCAAGACACATCATCGTGAGACTTTTGGATGCAGGGGTTAAAGATCTGGTGATACGACAGGCATGGAGTCAGGGACAGGTCTCTTTCCAAGATAAAAGGATATTTTTTGATCAAGATTACTCTCCCGAGTTACACAAGAAGCGGGCAAAGGTGCACGAAGTCATCAAGCAGCTAAAAAAGAAGGACATACTGGCGAGGTGTATATACCCAGCGCAGTTAAAACTCAAGCTGGGCACGGGGGAGAAGACCTACACCACACTGTCCAGCGCTGCAGAGGTGCTGAAAGGCCTGGGAGTTGACGTGCGCTGCGGAGAAAGAGAACGCACGGAGGATGAGTTAAAGGACGGATGGAGGAGCAGCGGGAAGAAGAAAAGAGACACGGTACTGTCAGCATCGGATCTCGGGACATTCCTGCAAGAAGAAGCTTAAATCGTCTCCCGATGCCGTTTAAAAAAACGGTTGGGAGTTGGCTCTGTTCTGCACACAGTAACGGTAACACATTGACAGTGGAAAAAGGTTATAAGTGGTTGTTACTTGTGCAAATACTACAAATTAGTTGTTCTCATAAGATATTCTAATATTTTATTTACCAATTCTAGGCTCTGGCGGAGCCCGTTTTCTTAGTTCGGAATGAGTGAATTACACTCACTTAGACCTTTTTTACATGTTAGTGTATTATTGGTCAGGTTAGCACTTGCTTTTTCCCACAGAGAGGGCTGGTCACACCTCTCTGCCCCAGTACCAGTGGGGATCTGTCACAGCTATAGTTCGTTTGCTGTGGCTGATTGGACAGGTGGAAGTTCAGTTTTATGTTTTAAGTGTTTTTTGTATGTTTCTCCTGACATATGTTGCGTTCTACAGTTTGTTTTTGTTTATGCGATTTAGGCAACGTTTTTTCATGTGTCTTCAAGCAGGCAGGGCTATTTACTCTAATGCTAAACAGAGATTATGGCTTACTTAAATATTGTTAGCTATAATGTAAGGGGAATTAACAACCCGATTAAAAGGAAAAAGATTCTGGGACAATTAAAGAAAATGGAATGCTCGGTAGCTCTGATTCAAGAAACTCACTTATCTGAAATAGAACATTTAAAATTAAAGAGAGAATGGGTGGATCAAATCTATAGTGCATCATGTGGGAAGAGTAAAAAACGAGGAGTAGCTATTTTAATTAACAAATCAGTATACTATAACAATGAGAAAGTCCTCCAGGATATTGAGGGTCGTTATGTTATGGTAATTGGAACAATAGCTGGCCTAAAAATAACTATCTTAAATGTGTATGCACCAAATGAAGACTGCGATTTATTTTTTAAAAAGATTGCAGCCCTAGTGGCAGATAATGGAGAGGGAATAATAATCATAGGGGGGGACTTCAATTGCACATTGAACAACAAAATGGATAGATTACCCGTAACAATAAGACCCCTGCCTAAAATGTCCAGAAATGTCTTAAACATGATGAAGGAGCTGGGATTAGTTGATATCTGGCGACACCTACACCCAAGTGACAAAGACTTCACGTTCATGTCCCATGTACATGGAAGTTATTCAAGAATAGATTACTTTTTGGTGTCGAAAAAGGATACACACCGGATAAAAGATAGTGTAATTGAACCAATAACAATCTCAGACCACAGTCCTGTCTCTATGAAAATTAATCTGGGGTTAGATAAATGGTTTAAGTACTGGAGACTTAACGTCTCACTATTGGCAGATAACCGGATAAAACAGGAAATACGTTCTGCAATATCTGAATACTTTGCCTTGAATGATAATGGTGAGGTCTCCCCCTCGGTGCTATGGGATGCTGGTAAGGCCACGATTAGGGGCAAAATGATTTATATAGGATCTAAATTAAAGAAACAAAGACTGGCGAAACAACAAGAACTGGAAACAGAAATTAAAAGATTAGAGAGGGAACATAAGACATCTAGAAAAGAGGAAGTACTCAAAAAGTTGAAGGAAGTTAGAATTAAGCTAGATGCAGAATTAACTTACAAAGCAGAGGGAGCCCTCAGGTTCATAAATAGAAAATATTACGAAATGGGAAATAAGGCTAGCAGATTATTGGCATTTCAATTTAGAAAATCCCAGTCCAGCCGCATTATCGCCAAAATTAAACATCCTGAAACTAACCAGGCAGAAACAGATCCTAGGAAAATATCAGATGCTTTTGCAAAATATTATGTGCAACTGTATAAAAGCGAAGATCAGGAATTTAAGGAAGAAAGAATTAGTGAATTTTTAAAGCCCCTCAATATGAATAAACTGGCAACTGACGAAGCATCTAAATTAGTAGAGCCTATCAGAGAGGAGAAAATTAAGGAAACTATTACTAAACTAAAAAACAACAAATCACCGGGAGTAGATGGGTTTGCAGGTGAATATTATAGAGCCTTCATAAATGATCTTTCCCCTATATTATGTAGAGTATATAATTATGTATTAAATACAGGAGACCCCCCAAAATCGTGGTCAGAAGCTATCATCACAGTCCTGCATAAAGAGGGAAAGCACCCCATACAGTGCACTAGTTATCGCCCCATAAGTCTTCTATGCGTTGATTACAAAATACTAACTTCAATCTTAGCAACCAGAGTACAACATATTTTAAAGAAGTTGATAAAACCGGACCAGACAGGATTTATTTCAGGTCGTCAAGGGACAAATAATGTGAGGAGAGCTTTAAACCTTCAGTCAACAGCGGAAAAAGATAAACAACCTTCAATGCTTCTCAGCCTAGATGCTGAGAAAGCATTTGATAGAGTGGACTGGCTATTTCTTAAACAAACATTATTGGAAATGGGTTTTGGAGAAAAATTTACTACATGGATTAGTTTGCTTTATAAGGATCCTAAATCAATAATCAGAGTAAATGGGCATAGTTCGGATTTTTTTAAAGTAGAGAGAGGGGTGAGGCAGGGCGACTCAATATCACCTCTTCTTTTCGCACTCAGTATTGAACCCTTAGCGGAGGCTATACGCCAAAATAAACAGATTCAAGGAATAGCGGACGAGGGAGGGTCAATACATAAAATATCCTTATTTGCAGATGACATTTTACTCTTTATAAAACACCCCCTATCTTCTATTCCAGCTCTTATGCAGTGCTTGTCTAAGTATGGGGCCATTTCGGGATACAAAATTAATCCAATTAAATCAGAAGCAATGATGATAACAGGGAGTTGGCCTACACAATTAAACAAGGATGTTTCTTACCGTTGGTCCAAGCAGGGGTTTAGATATCTAGGGATTATCATTACTCACCACCCAATGCATTTATTTGAGGCTAACTATAATACATTAATAAAGCAAATAAAGAATGACATGATACGGTGGGAAATTCTCCCCCTGTCGCTATTCGGAAGGGTAGAAACTGTAAGAATGAACCTACTCCCTCGATTACTCTTCCTATTTCAATCCCTTCCCGTGGGAATTCCAGCCTCCATCTTCAACATGTTAAATAGACTTATATCTAAGTTTATTTGGCAGAATAAGAGACCCAGAGTAAGACTTAAAACTATTTTTCTACCAAAAGAGAAGGGAGGCTTAAGCCTGCCAAATTTGAAATATTATTATTGGGCTGCTCAGTTAACGGCTATAGTGGCCTGGATTAGAAAGGACGAGGAAACAGGATGGGCACAGATTGAGCAGAGTGCAACTAAGGGTGTGTCGTTATCAATTTTGCCTTTTATTGATATAAAATCTGTCAAGAAAGTTAAGATTGAGAACGAATGGATAGGGCATACCCTGAAGTTGTGGACGGCAGTTAAAAAAATGTTCAGGAGCCCAGAATCAATATCAAGAGCCATGCCAATTATAGGCAATATAGAGTTTCTTCCATCTGTAAGGGATGGAGGTTTTAAAAGATGGGCCGATAAAGGTCTTATCACAATTAACCAAATGTTTGATGGAACAGATGTCAAATCCTTCTCCCAACTTCAAGAACAATATGGGCTCCCGTCAAATGATTTATATAGGTACTTCCAGATAAGACACTATATTACAAGCCACAAGGAAAGAGAAGCAATCCAAAAAAATCCAAACATTATAGAAGCATATTTTATTAGTATTGCAGAAAAAGGCTTCCCAAATAAGAAACATGTCTCTCACTTATATAAGAGGCTTATGGCAGACGACTCCCAAAACACCTGGAATGTTAGAGATAAATGGGAATTGGAACTAAACATTATAATCGAAGATGCAGTCTGGGAAAGCTTATGTGTGGGCAGCCATAAAGGAATTAATAGTCAGTTATGGAAAGAGTTTGATTGGAAGCTGAAAATCTGATTTTTGAACACTCCTTTTTTAATTTCTAAATATGTACAAGGACCATCAGTCGCATTATGTTGGAGGAAATGCGGAAAAATAGGGGATCATACACATATCTTTTGGGATTGCCCAGTAATTGAAGGATTTTGGAAATCTGTTAAAGAGGAGATTGGAAACATCCTGGAAATGACTGTTCCTCTGGAGCCCATGTTGTTCTTGCTCGGAGCTATACCTACAGACACTTACGATTCAGACCAGAGGTACATATTACGGATACTGTTATTAATTGCCAAAAAGATTATAACTGTGAACTGGAAAAATACAAGATTTTATTTTATTTATTTTTATATCCCAGTTTGTATTTACTTATATTATTTACTTAATTATTTCAATTTATAATGGATTTGCTTTATTTCAATATTAACTATACTTTGCTTTGTCATGTAATCATCTACCATTTGAATGAAAACGTCCTATGTCAGGATATGTCTTGTCTTGTTTTGTTAAGAGGAAAATAAACAGTTCAAAAAAAAAAGAAAATGCAGCAGTGCGTCACAGTCCCCCCTGGCCCCCTCAAAATTGGCCTTTAGTTTGCCTAAAAGGCTGGTTAGGCTCCCTGAGTAGGTTGTGATGAGGGAGACCAGGGCAGGGCCGGACGGCCGGCCGGGCGGAGATGTCTTTGTATTTCTCCATGAAGGTGCGGCTGACCTCCGCCTTAATGCTTCTAAGGAAGCGCCTCGAATAGCCCCTAGGTCTCAGCGCACTAAAGAGGATTCTGGTAGCCTCCTCCACATCCTCCGCGAGGGTGCATATCCTGTGGAAGCGGATCAGCTGGGACTTAATCAGGCCTCTGTACGTGTGCCCAGGGTGATAGCTGGTTTTATGGAGGAGTGCGTGGCGATCTGTATCCTTAAAGAAAACCCTGGTGGCAAGTGTCTTGCTGTGGTCGCTGGAGCTGCGGAAAAACACCCCAGTGTTGAGAAACTCCACAGTGTGTGCATGTAACTGGTGTTTGAGTTTTATTTTAGGGTGATGTGTGTTGAGGATGTCTGAGAAGGTGAGGAAGTCCTGTTCTGTGTGGTGCCAGAGGCCAAAGATGTCATCCAAGTACCGGAAGTACAGAAGGGGGTTGAGGGGAAGTTTAGTGAAGACCATTTCCTCCCAATGGGCCAGGTAAATATCCGCGTAGGCTGGCGCATATTTCCGGCCCATCGCACAACCGCACAGCTGGAGGTAGTGGTCATTGTTGAACATGAAGTCATTGCGGGTGAGTGTGAGGTGGAGCAACTGAATGATTTGGCTGTCGGGTCTGGATGGGTCTGGGTTTTTATTGAAGGAGTGCTGAATTGCGGTGAGGCCAAGTGGGGTTTCAATGTTGGTATACAGTGATACTATGTATATGGAGAAAATGAGAGTGTGGCTGGGTACTGTGAGGTTTTTTATTTTGTTGACAAAATCATAGGTGTCTCTGAGATAACTGGGGTGGAGTTTTGATAGGCGATTAATAAAATGATCGATGTATTCTGTTATGTTGTAGGATTCTGAACCGCAGTCGCTGATGATGGGGCGGCCGACCGGAACCACAGAGGGGACCGTCCACGTCTCCACAGGCTTGTGGATCTTGGGGAGCAGGTAGAAAAGGCGGGGCCTGGGCTCCTCCGGACCATCCAGATATTGTTTTTGTTTTTTGTTTATGATTTTGTTAGTGTAAAGTGTTGCTGTGATGTCCCTAACTAGTGTTTGTGTTTCCAATTGAAGTGGGTGTGTCAGTGATCTGTAGTATGTGTAGTCATTTAACTGCCTATGTGCTTCCAATATATAATTGTCCCTATCTTGTATGACTATTTGGCCCCCCTTATCTGCAGGTTTGATGACTATGTGTTGGCTGTTACCTAATGTTTTAATAATTTGTAATTGTTCCTGGCTAATGTTGTGTGTGCTGTGTGGAAGGGGGCGCCAATGTGTGAGTGCTAGTGGATTTGTATTAATTAGTTGTGTTATTTCAGGTGTTGATGTTGCCGTGTGTTGTTCCCAGGTGGACGGTCCGGTGAACAGAACAGGCTCCCGTCCCTGGCTCCCCAGGAAGTGGTCCATGATCTTAATCCGCCTGTGGAAGGCGTGGAGGTCCGCCCTGATCTCCGGTCGGGTGGGGAGTTTGGGTGTTGGAATGAATGATAAACCTTTTTCCAGTAGCTCCAGCTGTGCGGCCGTGGGGGAGAAAACGGCAGAGAGGTTGGTTATATTTGAGCGGTGAGGAGTTGTGATACAATTATGATCCCCGTTCAATAGTTTAAATGCTGCTTCCAGTACCTGAGTAACATCTCGGCCGTCTGCAGGGTCCAGTGGATGTTGTCACATGAAGTGACATGGAAGAGTAGTGGGTTTATCTCCGGTATGAAGTTGTATTTGGAAGCTATGGTGTTGTTGAGTGTGGTGAGTGCAGTCTGCTGGTGGATGGTCAGACTGTTGGAAAAGTTTATGATGGGGATGTAAATGGTGGCGTTTGGAAAGCAGAGAGTACTCTGTTTCCACATGGCGTGCAGTTGTTTAATAGAAGATGAGAGTGCAGTGTCTGAGAGTCCATTATTGAGTCCTACTGATATTACAACATAACTTGTGAGGTGTTGTGACATGGGGGAAGTTTACTGAGAATCGAAGTTATGTGATGGATTTTAGCACCCGTAAAAAGCTATCTATCTGAAGGTGGGGGTCTGTAAAGGGGGGATGCGGGAGAGATTGGAGTCCCCGACAATAAGGGTCCTCTTCAGCAACTCCAACGACCATACCTGCAGTTTCTTAAAGGTTCTGGGATGTGTGTGAGGTTCTGGGCGTGTGGGGGAGCCAGGTGCCGCTGCAGAGACCCCTGTGGAGTGGGAGGTGGATTTCTCAGATGTTAGGCTTGAAGTCAAACTGACTCTCAGTGGGCCTTTGATCATCACTGATGTTATGTTTACATCCACCTCAGGGCTCAGTATGCTTTCCAGGGGCTCCACAGCAAACAGCTCTGGCTCCCTCTGCTGGTTGTTGTGTAGAACTGGAGGTGAAAAAGAGGAGATAGTGTTACTGCAGGGGAGAGCGACATTGCTGTGTATCTGTATGGAGGGTGGAGAGGGAGGTGAAGAGATGGAAATTAGATGGGAGAGGGAGGTAGGTGTCTGCATTAACGGGGTATCTACTCTCTGTGGGGAGGGTGGCACGGAGGGAGGGGAGGAAGGAGAGACGGAGGGCCAGGTCAAGAACCCAGTCCCATCGGCCCCCAGACGGTCGAGCACGATCCGAGGGAGCGGATGGACCTCAACCCGCAACCGGTCCCCAAGAGTGCGCTGAGGTAGGGGCCGAGGAAGCACCCCCAGGCCCCCCGCCACAGCCCTCCCCCCCGACGCACAGAGGCCCGAGGAAGTAGAAAGAGAAGTAGGGAAGGAAGAGGGGTGAGGAGTCAGTTTAGAAGGGGGGTTAGTGGGAGGTTTTGAGGAAATCGGGGGAGGAGGAAGGGGGAGGTGAGGGAGAGGGTCAGGGGGTGATGAGGCAGGAGGGAGAGTGGGGTTGGGTTTAGGTCTTGGGGTGAGGTTGGGTTTAGGGCCTGGGGCGAGATTAGGATTAGGCGAGGGAAGGGAGACCTTAGGTTTAGGATTAGGGGCAGGGTAGGGGTTAAAAAGGTGAGTTGAGGGAATAGGAACTGGAGCAGAAGGGGGAGGAGGGGGGGAGGAGAGCAGGGAGAAGAGGGATGAGGATGGGGAAGGGGGTGAGCAGAGTGATGAGTGTGGAGGAGCAGATTGGCTGCTGGTGGATGAAGAGGAGGAAGAAGAGGAGGAAAGTCAGAGGGGGCAAACAAGGGCGCCGCAGGGCCCTCCTCAGCTGGGGGCCCCCTGGTTAGGAGGTCCCTCACGGTGGATAGGGAGGAGGGCCTGAGTCTGCGGGCATACCTCGCCCGACCCCACTGGGCAGACCTATCAAAGGCAGCCTGGTTAAAGGGAGGGAGGTGCGCTAGCTCCACAGCAATAACCTGGTCATAATGGTGTCTGAGTATTGTCATGTTATTGTGCATCCAGGTGTTGGTGTTCTGTTGTACTTTGTCAAATGTTGTACTGTTGGGTGAAGCGGGTTTGATGAATGCTGTTAAGCCGTGCACCTTTTTCATCATCCCCTGTGGAAAAGTATTGTTGGTGAAGGTGTAGTTGATTATTTGTGAGTGGTGTATGGCTTGCAGGAGTCTAAAATATTGTTTAGTAAGTAAATGGAGTTCTGGTGGGAAGTGATGTGATGTAGCTGGCCGCGTGCTGGGCCCCGCCGGACAGGCGGGGGGATAGCTAGTTTTGCGTCTACCCCTCCCCCCGCCAGCAGGGGAAGGGGCCAGCAATGCAAAGCGGTTGGAGAGGGGTATGTTCACACCGCTGTGGAGCCAGAGGGGGGGGCCGATCAACTCATCCACAGGAACGCAATTGTGGCAGCCACGGAGGTGATGGGAAGAGGCAACCAGAGAGAGTATTTAAATAAAACCAATTAAGTTGCACTGGCAAATAATTAATCAAAATGGGTATGCGAGGAAGTAACAAGGTTATATGATACTATATACTCAATTACAGCAATTGGGAAGGGACACACAACGAGTTAAAAAGGAAAATGTAGGAAGACAGTGATTAAAGATTTAAATGATGGTTTAAAAACGGTCTAAAAAAAACTCACAGGTTAGGAGCCCCCGAGGGGGGTCGTCACCCACACGGGGGTAAAAATCCTTTCCGTGCTAACATAGAAGATTAAAATCAGCTCGGGATGAGTCTGGATGGGCCCGGCTTCCTGGTGCGGTATTACGGAGTCTTCAGTGTGCACACTCTTTCTTATGTCCGTCACTCACCGTTTGAAGCAGTTGTTGTCCGTGGGCTCCTTTAATCTCTTGTACCTTAAACGTTTGTTTGCTGCATGTAGTTGTTAAAAATAGTCCATGTGAGCAGAGCCGTTAAAAACGATCATACCAAAAATTTGTTTTAAAATAACCAAAAGTTATTTAAAAGAGTAGAGGGAGAGGAGGGGGTTTCCTTGATGTTTCGCCGCTGAGGCTTCTTCAGGAGGATAGAAGGAGAACCAGTATCTGGTGTGAGGGGTAGGGGTAGGGTTAGAGTTAGGGTTAGGGTAATGTTGTGAATCGAGTGGCCCATGGTGGTGGTGGGGTTATGGTATGGGCTCGCGTATGTTATGGATGACAAACACAGACCACTCGATTCACAACATTACCCTAACCCTAACCCTACCCCTAGCCCTCACACCAGATACTGACTGGTTTTCGGACCCCCCCAGACCCCCCCAATAAAGCAAAAATGCATGTTTCAGAGTGTCCTTTTATTGTGGCAATTCTAAGGCACACCTGTGCAATAATCATGCTGTATAATCAGCATCTTGATATGTCACACCTGTGAGGTGGGATGGATTATCTCGGCAAAGGTGTTCATCTCATGAAAAATGGGAGCAAAAACAAAAGTGTTGCATTTATATTTTTGTTCAGTGTAAATCAAATTGTACCTTTTACTATTTAAATGTATTTGTATTATATATTTTTGGGTTATAAAAGTGACATTTCTGGGTGACTTTGTCAGTTTATGGAGCTTAGCCCACAATTCTCGGAGGTTCCAGGCCGAATTTGGGAGCTCATAGGCGGCCTGCCATGCGCCCCCACCCGTGGAAAGAAGAAAAAAGTAAAGAAAACGGTCAATTATATCTTAAAATAATCAAAAATGAAGTTTAAAAAAATTCTCGAAAAAACGACTGAGTGCCAACCACTCAAGGGGCTCAAAAAAGCTCAACCCCTCGGCGCTTCGGGCCGAAGCCCCGGACACTTTTCCACTCCCCCCTTGCAACTTACAACGGAGAGGGGAAACCATCAGTGGTTTTAGCCTGCAAAATGACAGGCTAAAACCCAGGAATAAGTGTTTCAAAGGCGGGGAAAAGTTGTTTAAAATAGTCTGATACCTCCAGGGCGCATCACCGCATTTTAAAAGCCAGGGAAGGTGTCTGAGTCCTGGGTAAACTTTGTTTAAATAGTCTGATACCTCCAGGGCGCATCACCGCATTTTACAAGCCAGGGAAGGTGTCTGAATCCTGGGTAAACTTTGTTTAAATAGTCTGATACCTGACACTGTATCAACCCCTGGGAATCTTAGACGTTATTTAAAAAATGCATATTGTGTATACTGTTTTTTACAAAAACAGTATACACAATATGCATAATAAACATAATAACAACATGATAAAAACATGATTAGCGGGGGCCCGGGGGCCATATTAGCCGTCTAACTTGTACAGTGCACCGAGGGAAAAAGGCTGAGTCCACGGCCTCTACCCCCACATCAGGAGTATCAACCGGCCCTGAAGAAGAGGTGTCGCTGCTCTCCGCCCCTGAGTCCTCTTCGGAGGTATCTGACGGCGGTAGAACTGCTTCCGATGATGCTGCTGCAGCTGCTGCCGCCCTGAACATGGAGCGGATCTTCAATCCCTCCTTTATTCCACGCGTATTCGCATAGAACCGGTCTGCAGTGCTTACGTCGTGACACATAAACCTGGCGAGAATCAACCTGCTTTCTGGATCTTGGTGATGCTTGATAATGTCAGCCAGGGCAGTGCGCAGGATTGTGAAGGTGACGGCTGTTTCTAGCCCAGCATCAGCCCAAGCCCTCTTCAAGTGAGCGTTCAGGTTCCTGGAGGCATGCTTCCCCATTGTGAAAAGGAAGAATTCATTCTGATGACCCGACAAGCCCTCTTTTATCCCCATCCACTGCATGACCCAGCTAAACTCCTTTACTGTAAGCACCAGCTGTGCTTCGTCAAATGTCTTGGCAGTCTTGTGATCCTGCACATGGATGATGTAGCCCTCAGCAGTGCCCCTTATGTCCGCCTCAAATACCTCAGTGTTGGTCATGTTTGCGTACACACCCGGACGGTGGCCATACAGGAGGCTCCAATGTGGGGTTAGATAGCCGTATAGCAGGTACTGGGTGATTGAGGTCGGGTTGCAAGCCATCAGGTCAAGGAGATCAGGGATGCGCTTCTCAGCGGCCGCCATGGCGCTCGGCAGACGATCCAGCTTGTTCCTCTTCATCTTGAAAGGGTGGACAGTGACAGACTTTTTCAAGTTGTTCATGTTGGCTTTCACCTCTCTGATGATGTGGGTCATATCAGACTGGGTGAGCCTGCACCCCCGGAGCTTTGACTCAGACAAGTACCACAGGAAATGTTTCACATTCTTCAGGAACAACAGCGATGTTGTGACTGCCCGGCCCGACTTTATAATATACTCTCTCCAGCCACGGACCATCTCCGTGTCTTTTAGGAACAGCCAATCTGACAGCCGGTTAACACCATGGGCCATGAATACGAGGAAGTTCTTTATCCGGCTGACATTGGACAGACAATTTTCTTTCCGTTTTACTGTCGGTGCGACACCCTCACAATGATGCCTGTATGTCTGAATGTACGTCTCCATGCTTTGAGGCAACGTGATTTCACGCATGGTATTCCCCCGTCCCCTCCCAGTGGACCAGTGAGGAGAGGGCCAGTCCTCATTACAGGAGGCTGCTGGGGACCGCATGACAGTCTTGACCGGGGTCTTGAGAGGGGTCTGACTACCGGAGGCTGCTGGAGACCACATGACAGTCTTGACCGGGGTCTTGAGAGGGGTCTGACTACGGGAGGCTGCTGGGGACCGCATGACAGTCTTGAGAGGGGTCTGACTACAGGAGGCTGCTGTGTTTATGCCGGAGGTACTTGAGATTGCCAGGCCCTTAAATTGTATACATTCTTCTTCTTCCTCAAGCACAGCAGCAGTGGCACACTGCTGCCTGGGTTTTAGCCCCTTTTTCAGCCTGGAGCGCAGGGTCTTCACCTCATCAATGAGGGCATCCTTCTGAGCCCTCAATGCCACATTTTCCAGCATCACCTGCTTGCAGTCCTCTTCGTCACACTCAGTATGTGGGGAGAAGGGTGGAGGGTGCACCAGGTATTCCTCCTCATTGTCTATATCCAATGATGTAGCCAATCCAATGATGGGATTAGTCTGTCTGAGGTCATGGAGCAATTGCAGGGCCACACTATGCTTCAGCCTTGCCAGGACCTGATCTGCTTCATCTCGGGATAACTCAGGGTGGCCATGAGTCACACCCTCTGATGGGACAGGGTTTGGTCCGAACATTTATTCTGCCACTAGCCATTTTAAGAATGATGCCTCTTTCCTCCAAGTTACACACTGCATGTTTGTGCTTAAGGTGCTTGTTCAAAGCCAGATAGAAGAGTCTGCACACCGGGCATTAGGACGACATCCTTACTGAAACAGAGAATTGTATTTCAATTATTTTGTGTTTCTCCGTTTATATGCGTTAGCGTTACAGGTGATTGCAACAATGGGTTCGATGCTTCAATGCCTGGTACACGGACCAAGGGAGGACTTGGGTTACCACCTGGCTAAATGGTCTCACCTCCGCACCAACGCGGGGCTGGTGATGGCAACATTGGGTCCGATGCATCAATTCATGGTGCCCCGACCATGAGAGGGTTTGGGGTGCCCCGGAACCAGGCAGTACCCCAGCAGGAAACATGTTTTATGGTCAAAGGAGGAAAGAATGATAGAACAGGGGTAAAGCAAAGAAAGGGTCCTATCCTCCAGACAACATGGTAACGTGGGGACAACAGTACCTCCGGGCGCTCACAGGTACCTCCCGCTCCGGCATTCGCCGCAGCGGCGGTAGGGGGCATTGAAGCCCTCACACCTGACCCCGGAGGAGGCAGGGGAGTCAGGTACCCGGAGGGCGCACGGTGGATGGTCAGGGCGAGGCCGCCACACCGCGTTGGAGTCAGAGTGCCCCGAAGTACCAGGCCGACACTCATATCCGAAGCTTCAATTAATGTTTCTCACAAACTGACCCGTAACCGGGCGTCAGTAGGGAGAACCGGGGGGCTGGGAAAGAAGATTGCGTTGAGGAGAGTTGATCCATACCGGGGGTAAAGCAAAGAAAGGATCCGAAAATAGTGACTTGTAACCCGGGTAGAGAGTATGTCATCTCTCGGTCCTATCCTCCAGACAACATGCGGGGGGAGGAGGCATTGAACCCAGGGTGGGAATCTCACGACGGCCACGACGGCCCTTTGGCCGTGATGCCCTGTGAAAAAAAATGCAATTCACGGCCAAAGTGGCCTTTGTGCCCAAATTCCAGTGTAAATAACGCCAGTGAAGTTAGACTAGTGTGTGCAGTAGTATAGTCCCGTGCCTGTGGATCAGAGAGATTGCTCTGCTGTGATTGTTCCATCAGACATGCCGTGTAAACAACGTGAGTGAAGTCATATTAGTGCGCGCAGTCCCGCTGTTATTGTTCCGTCAGACATGCCTGTAGGTGTCCGACAGCCTCCTCCTCAGCCGCGGGAGCAAGAGAAGCACAGGTAAGCAAGCGCACCAAGCTGTTTTGATATGATGTGGTAGTATTTGAAAGGACTTAACATTTACGTGTTTATAGAAAGTACTATTGATAGGTAATTACCATTGTATTAGCCTATTTAAAGTCGACTCGTTAGTACATTTTGTGATGAAAACTAGCGATAGCTAGCTAGCTAGTTTTGATAGCGCTAACGTCTTCCCTTCAAGGGGTCTACATCTAGTGTTGCTTCTACAACCTAGCAGATAGCTGTCACCTTTGAATCTAGTATTTTTCTTGCTAAGCGGTTTTGATATAATACATGACTGACTTATGTGGTTTATGGCTGAACTTAACGTATACGTTTAAGAAACACTATTGCTATTCATTCAGCCATTTGTAAAACGACTGGCGTTGACGTTAGTGCTACACTATTCCGTCATGTTGATTGACTAGCGATAGCTGGTGAGCTATCATCACTAGTTAGGAGGATACGTCTCTCTTTGAAGGAATTGTAGGGGTTACTTTTGGAATCCTTGTCATATGATTTTCTGGGCTTTTTGAACTAAAATTCTGACATTTCTGTGAGATGATGCATAATGTTTCAGTTTATCCTGTAGTTAAGTTGTGGGTTTTTGCTGGCATCATGTGGGTGATTCAAACTCTGAAATAGCAGCTTGATTCACACTTGATCAAATGTAAAACAGCGCTGATATATTTAGAATACGGTAATTAGATGGAGTAATGTAACGGAATATGTTAGAAATGACATTTTAGAGCATGTATTCTGTATTCTGTAACTCCTGCTTAATACATCATTAATGTTTCTTGGTGAATGAGAATGTCACGGTATTAATCTGAAAGGTAAAACCATCGTAATTTAACCTGTTAAGCCCGAAGGTCCTCGCCGTTTTTCTTTTTCACGACACTGTATCTCAGGGCATCTTAATATTTAAAAACTATTAATGTGTTATACCAGATTAACGAGAAGAATCTCAGCTAACTGACAATACGAACCATTTTTACAGAAACAAAACACAAGTCTCACAAGAAGCGTTAGCATTAGCCCTTAGCTAAAACGGGCAGATGCTACTTCCGGTGCTAACTAACAAAAACGATCTTTAAAACTTAATATTTTCTGCACAAACTACATATCATATGAAAGCTGATACTCCACAGATTATTTGGTTATAAGTCTCATCACTGTAGGACACAAACTCACTGAGCTAGCAGCCAGAACAGAGAAGAAGAAAAAAAAAAACAGTTTTCAAAACCATAACAATAATTATGTCTTACCGTTGCTGTTTTGTGATCAAAGCTCGTGTTCAAGGGAATAAAAACGCTGCTTAAAGTTAATCCAATGTCTCTTAGTCACTTTAGAATTGTTCCTGATAATCTATCATTACATTCATGGCAGCAGAGTAGGTATAACGTTTCGCAGTCCCGAGCTAACGCTGTCTCACGTGCTGTTTACGCAAACCTCTCTCTACTTGACGTAAGTGTTTAGCGGGACTTACTAACTGTCACTCGATTCTATTGGCTCTAACGGTTCAGAAAAGGTGTCAATCACCCAAATCGACCAATGGGTTCCAAAGATATGATCCTTCGTAGTATAAACTAAGCCCGCTCCGGCTCCATTACGCATTACGCAGCCAGAAGGAAGAGCTTCACCACAGAGCAGGTGCTAGAGATGCTAGCTGACGATAGCTATGATCATACCAGATGACTCTTCGTCGGATGATGAAGATCTCCTCCAGCCAGACCTGGATCCGGACAGTAGTGACTCGGATGTTGAACTTCCACCACGGGAAAGGTATGTAATCTCTCTGTTTTTATATATTACTTTTGTGTTTGGTGGAACTGCATCACAGTGTTAGCTTAGCCAACAGGAATGATTAGCCAAAATGCTAAATGGTGTTACTTGTCTTTTTGGAGTTACATTTTCTAAATGAATGGCCAGTGAATGAATATACATGTGTTTACTTATTTATTTGGTGTAATATTATTCATTTATAGTCCAATATTATCCTATAAGTATAAGCCAGTGAATTAATCTAATCTCTTTGTTTTTCCACATTTGTTAGATGAGGTGTGACCCCAGCAGGACAAAGCCACACACCCAGAAGACTTTCAGGGAGCAGCTTGCTGCAGAATTGTTGGAGTTTGCTGAAGGCCCTGCTGAAGGCCCTGCACCTCCACCACCCCCTCCACCTCCACCACCCCCTTCTCCACCACTCACATGCATGCCCGAGTATTATGGGGAAGATGCCACCAAGGTCAGGAAGAACTGCAGGAGGTGCCTAGATGCTGGACTCAAAAGGGTGAAGACACCTGTGTACTGCAGGAAGTGCCAGGTCCCTCTGTGCTTCACTGTCAAAAGGAACATTCAGGTAGGTATAAAGTTCAGGTAGGTATAACATTTTGCGATTTTTTTGTATATTGTATAATGCGTTGGTACAAATTGTAAGGAAATATTTGTATGTATTCATGTTAGCAAACTATGAATAAACTTAAAATGGGAAATGATTTGTGTAGAAAACTGTGAGCTGGATTTGGGGCCTGTTGACATGTGGTATTTGAGAACAAAGGAAGATGGGGGAAGGTGAGGGTTTGACTTACAGTCAACTCAGATCTAGGAGATAATGAAGCAAAGCTACTGTGATTGGGGAGACTTAAGAAGTGAGGTGTTGGTGATATTTGGGCAGCCAATCACGGAGGTCTGGAAGGGAGGATCAGATAACTCCTCCCATTGTTAGCAATGTATTAAACACAGGAACCACGCTGTGTTCAGCCTCTTTCCTCTGGCTGGCTCACGTGAGTATCAGGTAAATATGGGATCCCAAAGATAACTGTATTGAATTTGTACTGTATTGATTGTATTGCATTGTCATATTACCATTAAAGTAGATTATTGTTTAAACGGTTAATTGTATGCTCTGGATTCCTTCCTGTATGATAACCAGCTTGTTAGGGACGCGCGGAGATTTGAAAAGCGGACTAGTAATCCCATTAAATCTCTATCAAATGGTGACCCGACGTGCCTGGTAAACAAAGCTGTGGAAGAATCCGGACGACCGGAATGGGTCCGGAACAAACGCTTTCAAACATCTCAGACAATCAGCAGGGCCCTGCAACTACAAGACAAAAGGTACGCAGACGCCTGTTAAGAAAATCTACTGTCTGTAATTGGATATATCTAAAACATTAGGATTGTCAGTAGGCGTTTCACAGTGTTTTTGAAGTTTAAATGGAATATACAATGCATATTTTACTATGTTAGGAAAGTTATATACAACACGTGAACGTTGATCGCAAGGTAGACAGAAAGTCCGGCATAACGTAAATAGAGCAGTTTGGCGTGGAGGTTATATTCCTGCACGACAAAACCTGGAAACTCGATATTTTAGATCGGGTCGCCGTTTAAAACTGGGGTTAAATAGCAGACCAAGGCTAAAAGCTAAAAGCCAGCAGTCTGTTATGAATCGGGGGAAAGAGAACGCGGACCTCACCGAAATTGTGACGGGACCGGCTCTCGTTTCCCTTTGTCTGTAAACTTAATTTGAAAAGCTAATGTGTGATAAAGGGCTCGCTAAGATGCCCCATGGAATGGTCACATTCTTTATGGGTGTCGAAGCGAGGTCTTGTTTGTCTGTTGAAATAAACATCACATTATCAAGCTGGACAAACTGTACGGGGAATAAATCTGTGTGATTTTTACCTAAAATACCTGTGTGAGCGATTGTCTGTGGAACTCAGACAATGCACTCAGAAGAGTGAAGCTCATTTGTGCTCTGCTGCTGCCATCTAGTGGCTGAAAGGGGGGGGGGGTCACGTTAATAGTAACAACGACAATAGCCCAGTATATTAATACAAGTGAACACATATTAATTAAGTCAGATAAATAAAAGCGAAGTGAATATGGAACGTCAGAATGGTTAAGACAATTCTGAAATTCCAGGGAGTTACCGGGAGCAATGGGAACAGATTAAGAGATTGATTTTAAGTGGAATCAAACAGGGGGCTAAAGAAAAGGCTTGTACATTTAAATAAATAAGAAACATTGCATTGTGAATTTCGTACTATTCGTCATTAACTGATCATTTTACTCAAATATATTTCAGAGGAACTTAATTGCATACAGTAACGTTGAGGGAAAGTAGAAAGTAGTTTGCTGAGTATATGTAGTACATGCAGGTTAAAGTTTGATTAATATAATAGTGGATTATTCCACCTACATTACACATAGAAAGATGAGAATTTGTTAAACATTAGATAACGAACTCACCGTAAGAAATATATATTGTAATGTTATTTAGGAGTTGTATTGATCTGTTTCTTGATTGTTCTGTCTGTTGGTTGTCATTGTTGATTAGTAAATACCTTGTTTTATGTTGGTAAATGTAATGGTAAAAGAGCAAGCTATTCATCACAATTGTATTTTTAGCTTATGAATAAAACAAAAAGTAGTAGCCTAAGTGATAAGCAGAAGGGTTTTTGAACGCTTGTCAGTCAGAAGGAATCTATTAATGTTTATATGACAGGGGTGCTTATGCCCGCTTCGGTTTTCAATGTCCGCCATCACGTTAAAACAGAGGATTGGTGGCATTTTCAGTTCATTGCTTGCTTCCACACGCCTTTCCCCCTCCTTGTCTCTTTCATGACTTTCGTTAATGCATTAGAACGACTGTTATCGTAACTTGCCGTGTTTCTAGAAGTCGAACTCACTGTTCACATTACGGTGTATATTTCCGGAACGGCCTTTCACAATAAAAGCCAAAGGCCGCTGTTCGCCAGAGATGCCTTCACAATAAAACAGTAATTAGCTTAACAATATATTTAACTTATATTACGTCCTTAAATATTGATTTTAATTCATTACAGTTTTCAAATACGGCGCGGATTGAATACAGTTATTTGTGTATTCTGTAACCTCACCATGCTTGTAACACAACTTAGATAAACAATTTGAAAATGAATAGAATTAACCAAGTAGATAAAAGATTAGTATAGTGGTTAAGGAGGGTGTCTTTGTTTTGCCTATTAACTTAGAACTGAAGTAATAAGGAATAGGCAGACTACTATCATTAGTTTGTTTTAACATTAGCCGCGTTCACACTGCGGTACTTTTCCCACAAAGGTTCATGCGAACTTAGTTCATGCTCGCGTTCACACCAAAAAGAGCCGGTACTAAAAGTAGTTCATGCGAACCTTTTAATCCCCTCGAAAGTCCCTGCTAGAAAGCAGGGACTTTCGAGCGGCTCTTTTTTGAGAAAAAAGCTATATTCCTGATTGGCTGGGCGAATTGCAAACCACGCCCCGTAAAACTCCCAAAAAGTTTTGTGAAGCCGCCATTTTATTATCCTCGCATTAGCATTAGCATTAGCCCAGCGCAGAAACGCAGAGAGACTAACTTATGGCAACACAAAATAAAACATGGGAGCGGTGGAGATGAGGAGGTGTCGGCGTTCTGGCGATTTACTCGGAAGGCTTCAGTAGAAGCTGCTGGGACTCCCAGCAGCTTCTAGTTTGTGTTTGTGAGGAGAGAGCGGATGGTCTCTACCTTTTTCCTGAAAAATGTGATGAAATTATCACACTGCTCCTCTGTGGTGTCTTTGTGTAGCGGAGTCTGAGGTTTGAGGAAATGGTTTATGGTGGAAAAAAGTAGCTTGGAGTTGCCAGGGCTATTGTTGATGATGGCGGAGTAGAATTTTGACCGTGTGTCTCTGAGGGACTTTGCGTAGGCATTTTGGTGGTCCCGGTATGCCTGTCTGTGAACAGAGAGGCCTGAAGCCTTGAAGCGCCGCTCAAGGACACGCCCCGCTGTCTTCATTTTCCTCAGCTCGCAGGTGTACCAGGGGGCTGACCGTGAAAAAGTGACTGTTCTAGTTTTGACAGGGGCGTGGAGATCCAGGAGACTGCTCAGAGATGTATTGTAAAAATCCACAGATTCATTTACTGATGTAGGAGTTATTGTGGAGAGATGCTGGAGATCCGAGGTCATGGTGTCCGGGTTGATGTTTTTCAGATTTCTGAAACGGATTTGACGCTTGGGTTTGGTGTGGGGTAGCAGCAGTGGCAGCTCCATTGAGATGGCATTGTGATCCGACACACCTAGATCGTAAACTGATAGTTTACTAATGGGGGCAGAGTTTGTGATTACAAGGTCCAGTGTGTGTCCCCTAGTGTGTGTGGGGACATCAACATGTTGTGTTAGGTTGAGGCAGTCCAGAAGGTGTAGGAACTCGGCTGCATAGTGACAGGAGGGGGTGTCAACGTGAATATTGATGTCTCCTAGTATTATAATGTTGGCGGAGGTAGCGCAGAGTGTACTGAGAAAATCGTGGATCTCTGGGATGAAGGCAGAGTTGGGTTTGGGTGGCCGGTAGATGAGAAGTATTGTCAGTGAGAGGGGGGGGTTTACTTTTAAATCCAAGGCATTCAAATGAGGACTATGTATCCTGTAAATATAATGTATAATGTCCTTTATTGTTTTATGTTTCATGTGGAACCTATATGCTGCAGGTCTCCCTTGAAAAAGAGATCTATGATCTCAATGGGACCAATCTGGTTAAATAAAGGTTTGAAATGAAATGAAATGAGGATAGTACAGGCAGAGGCAGGGTGGACAGTTCCAGTTATTTTCTGTGTATTACTGCTAATCCGCCACCACGACCAGTGCTGCGAGATTTTTCCAGGTAGCTGTAGCCAGGGGGACAGGCTTCATTTAGGGCAGAGTAAACCTCTGGCTGTTGCCACGTTTCTGTGAGGCACATAAAGTCTATTCCCTTGTCCATGATGTGGTCTTGTATGAATGCCGATTTGTTTGTAAGGGATTGTGCATTAAATAGTTCTATTTTGACTGTAGATGAAATGCTGGGTTTCTGTAGGGTCCGCAGTAAACTATGATCCACTCCCCGTTTTCCGCACAGCTCAGTGTGTAGCAGTCTCGCGGTATTTCCCATGCAATTTACACCGAGAGCGTCAGCGCTGTGATGACGCGGCAGACGTGCGACAGTGGTCCAGATGGAAGGAATGGATGATCCAGTAATCCCATTAAATCTCTATCAAGATACATACCCACACAGCTACACTTACATACCCACACAGCTACACTTACACATACACACCTACACACACACACACACACACACACACACACACACACACACACACACACACACACACACACACACACACTTACACATACTCACAAAAATATTTGTAACATTTTTTTTTTAAGAAATTTTTTTTTTTTCTTTTGGGTGGAATGAATACCTATAGTGATGATTCAATATAATACAATAATTTGTATAGTCTGGTACCTGAAAAAGGTCAAATGGCACTGATGGAACCAAATGTGCCCAAATGTGCCCAAAGCTTATTCCGCCTGGACTTTATTTCCATAAACCTCTCTAAAAAGGTCAAATGTCACTTGTTTTGCCTCAATCTTGATACAGGGTACTTATTATATGTTATAATTTGGATTCCTAAAGCTTTTAGGCTACTAACCCATCATTCAAGGTTGGTCTTCACTATAAGTAATGGGTTTTCTTTAGGCGGAGAAAGGAATTTACATTTTTTTGCTATGTTCCATCTGAATTTACTCTGACACAGAAAAATCTATATTGATTCCGACACTTCTACATCCAACTCACAGATGTAACCTTGCTTTGACAACAACAATTATTCATATAAACCTTTTAGAAGTGAAGTTAGTCATTTGTTCTGGGAATGTCATTTTCGAGCCTGAAACCTGAAAAATAGGCTCTGGGTTTAACAGGTTAATATATTATACACACTGCTCTGCTTTCTGCACGGACCTCACAGCTGTTCTCACTGTAAACATCGCGTTGCGATGAAAGCAGTTAATAAAATAATATCCAGGGGTTGCATGCAGAGCTGTCATTGGCTGAGATAAGTCCGGCCGTGCTTCACAACTCTTTTAAACATCACTGTTGCCGGAAATGCATCCGCAGAGGAGCCGTGGAAGACCGTGGAGGACCCATCAGTGTATCCTCGATCATAGCTCCTCCAGAGAGCCTCCTCGATGCTCGATCCTCAGTCCTCGAAGTGCATTTAGAGAAATTAGATGTCCTTCAACATGGCGCGCTGAAATCCATTTCCGGGTCACTACCAGAGGACCGAGGAGTCGAGGAGGGGGATTTAGTGAAATGAGAAAGGGCCATCGACATTCTGTGTTTTGTATACTTTTAACTTTTGTCCAGTTTCTGAACAGATATGAGGAGCTGTGAGCTGTGAGTGTGTGCTAACAGCTAATGGCAGAAGTGTTGGGACATGTTGCGCTGTCGAGTGCGCCATTTCTTGACTGGCAGCAAAAACAACCAATCACAGCAGTGCTTCTCTGGCTGGCTCTGTCCAGAGCCATATAATAGAAGAGTTACGACATCTCCGTTCACTCCAATGGACCACTTTTTTACAGCAATGGCGGATCGTGGAGCCTCTCAATCGTTTCCCGGAAGTTAGCGCCAAGGCTAGCAGAGCTGTAGAGTTGCAGCATAATAGACCGTTTGTGACGGACTTTTAAAGGTAAGAAGAAGTTTAAAGATTTATATTGCGGATATTATCAGACATCTGATTCAAATTAACATGTGTATTAAAGGATGTCAGTGGATTATCCCTAAATTAGTAGATTTAGGGAACGTTTACAGATAACAGATTAAGCTAGGATACCGAAGCAAGTTAGCAACACACGTTGAACAGCCTTTTAATTGTACAATACATTGGATTGTATGCGGGGGTGGAGGGAGTTAAATATTAGATAAATATAACTTTGGTGCGTGTACGAGTGTTTTTAGCAGAGCCATATTGTGTCCTTGTGATTATGTTGATTATTACCTGTCTATATAATGTTGCAGCTCAGCTGATTTTGGATTGATGGCAAAGGGAGAGGGACAAAGGGAGAGGGACTTAAGAGTGAAAACACAAGGTAAGTTTAATACTACTGTTTTATATAAGTAAGCATACTAAACATGTATTATATCACTGTATTATATAAGTAATCTTGTTAATAACCTACTGTATGGCAGGTGGAGGGGGCAGTGATGTTACAGGTGGAGGAGCAAAACTGCAAGACTGCAAACTCACAAGACAGAGAAATCAAAGTTTTTTCTCCAGAGAAGAGGTTGATTTCACTTCAATTTTTTATTTCATATTTTCTAAAGATGTCTGGTGTTGCTGGATGTGGCACCGATGTTTTATTTTAGTCCACCCCAAAGGATTTCCACATGGCTCGGTTAGGGCTACCCATGTCGGTGGTGACATCAAGCACATGTAGCCTTATGGATGCTGCCCTCTGTATTATATCAATAATGATTGGCCTGTACTCTGCTCCATTGGTAGAATTGCCAGTGTAATGATATGCCACTACTTGCTTCCACCGTGTTGTGTTTCCAGCCAACATAAACACACAAGCATGTGTTACCACCCCTGTGGGACCTGGTAAAGTCACATCACCATACAGTTTGCCTGTAATCAGAGATGGGGTCGTTACTAAAAAAAAGTAATATATTACATATTACATATTACTTTAAAAAAAAGTAATACATTACACTACTTCGTACATAAAGTAATTCGTTACTTTACTCGTTACTTTACTCGTTACTTTACTCGTTACTTTACTCGCAGGGCCGGCCCGCCCCTCCCTACAGGCAGATCACGCAGACTGCTAAAGTTTCAAATGTTCTCTTTAGTTCAGTTTCCATTGTCGCATAAGACTGATCCAGATAGCTCCGACCATGGCTGTCCTCTGTCTCCTGCTATCTGACCGTGGCTGTCCTCTGTCTCCTGCTATCTGACCGTGGCTGTCCTCTGTCTCCTGCTATCTGACTGTGGCTGTCCTCTGTCTCCTGCTATCTGACCGTGGCTGTCCTCTGTCTCCTGCTATCTGTATATTTTGCGCAGTCTATCTCTGCTCACGCTGTTGCGTCAGCGTGTTCTCCTGCGTGTTGGCCATGTGTTGCACTGGAGCCAGACTTCAGCCGAGCACGTACGAACTGCGCATGCGTGAGTGGCAATAACTCTCCTTACCAGCAGGCAGCGGTAGTGTGTATTCGTCATTCAAAACAAGCAACAACCGGAAAACAGAGAAGAAGAACTACGTGTGTGTGTGTGTGATATAAATAAACAACAGCTATGTGCGTTAGCTTCACCTAGCATGTGTTCTTTGCAGGTGTTTGTTGAGGTTTGATTATGACTGATTTTAGAAAGTAACGAAGTAACGCGTGTCGGGGCAATGTTAGTAACTGTAGTGTGATTACTGGATTATAAAAGTAGCGCGTTACACTACTCCGTTACCGACAAAGTAATATTATTACAGTAACGTAATGCGTTACACCCAACTCTGCCTGTAATCATGTCTAACTCCACACTTGGTGTTATTGCCATTTCATCCAAGGTCAACACACACTCCCTTTCAAGGTCTGTCAATCAATCTGCCTTCAATTTTAGGAAATCAAAAACCTCTGTCAACACACCAGGCTCAGACTGTTACGGAAGAGCGAAGGAAGCAGGTAGGACCCAAAACTAAGCCACCAGGGTGGGAGGAGGGGGTCAGGAGGACGGGACTGAACTGACCGCCCAGGGGCAAGGCAGAGGACCAGGAAGGGGTCTCGGGCGGACGGCCCGGGGTCAAGGCAGAGGGCCAGGAAGGGGTCTCGGGCGGACGGCCCGGGGGTAAGGCGGAGTCCAAAAAGGGGGACTCGGGCGAACGGCCCGGGGGCAAGACAGAGTCCAAGGTGGGGACCATGGAGGGGCGAAGGCAGCGGCAGGAAGAGTCAGGGGGCCGGGCCCGAGGGCGAGGCCCGCTGCACTCAAGGGGCCGGGCTCGAGGGCGAAGACCAGACAGCTCCGCAGGCCGGGCAGGAAGGCGCTGACGGGACAGTGCCGGAGGCCGGGCAGGACCCGGTGTCGGAGCTGGTGGGACAGGCCTCGGCAGGATCCCCCACGGAAGAGGACCAGGACACGGGATTGGCAGGACCCCCGGCAGGAGAGCAGTCGGCGGGGCTTCCAACAGCACAGGACAAAGGGTTGGCAGGACCCCCGGCAGGAGAGCAGACGGCGGGACCCCCAACGGGACAGGACAAAGGGTTGGCAGGACCCCCGGCAGGAGAGTAGTCGGCGGGGCCTCCAACGGCACAGGACTAAGAGTTGGCAGGACCCCCGGCAGGAGAGGAGTCGGTGGGGCCTCCAACGGCACAGGACAAAGGGTTGGCAGGACCCCCGGCAGGAGAGTAGTCGGCGGGACCTCCAACGAGACAGGACAAGGAGCTGGCAGGACCCCCGGCAGGAGAGTAGACGGCGGGACCCCCAACGGGACAGGACAAAGGGTTGGCAGGACCCCCGACAGGAGAGTAGTCGGCGGGGCCTCCAACGGCACAGGACTAAGAGTTGGCAGGACCCCCGGCAGGAGAGTAGGCGGCGGGACCTCCAACGGGACAGGACACAGGGTTGGCAGGACCCCCGGCAGGAGAGCAGTCTGCGGGACCTCCAACGGCACTTCAGTAGGGACTTTAGATGGGACTAGAGAAGGGACTAGGAAAGTGACCTGAGGAGGGACTAGGGAAGGGACTAGAGAAGGGACTACAGAGGGGACTAGAGAAGGGACCAGAGGAGGAACTAGAGAACGAAACTCGAGAGGAGACTCGAGAGGGGAACTAGAGAGGGGACTTGAGGAGGGACTAAAGGAGGGAACTGGAGAGGGGACTCCAGAGGGGACTAGAGGAGAGACTATAGGAGGGACTAGAGAAGGGAACTTGAGAGGGGACTCGAGAGGCGAACTAGAGAGGGGACTCGAGGAGGGACTAGTGGAGGGACTAAAGGAGGGAACTGGAGAGGGGACTCCAGAGGGGACTAGAGGAGGGACTAGAGGAGGGACTAGAGAAGGGAACTTGAGAGGGGACTCGAGAGGCGAACTAGAGAGGGGACTCGAGGAGGGACTAAAGGAGGGACCAGAGGAGGGACTAAAGGAGGGAACTCGAGAGGGAACTCGAGGGGGAACTGGAGATGGGATCCATGGCTGTGTGGGGTGGTACTGGAGCACGGTACCATGGCTATGTGGGATGGTACTGGGGCACGGAACCATGGCTGCTGGGGCCAGAACTGGGTCCGTAACCATGGCTGCTGGGGGCTGAACTGGTTCTGGAACCCTGGCTCTTTGGGCTCGTGCTGCCAACCTGGCCTTGCGACCCCTTCCTTTAGGAGCCATTTGGAGGCTCCGTGGACCTCCAAAGGCCAGACGAGTACCAGCGAATGGCTCCTGGACAGTAGCAAACACTGGGTGAGAAGCAGGGGCTGACGCCAGACGGACCACATCAATGCGTGTGGTATCAAAACAGGAGTTGGGAGACCTGGGTCTGTCAGGATCGGGAAAACAAATTGTGAGGTAATCCAAAAGCCTGACAGGTAAGAATTTCACCAAACTTTGATTCCTCAGTGTAAGGTGGACTGCTTCTGCCAGAGCAGCATCTCGCTGCTGAACCCTGACCGTTCCTATCCATTGATCAGAGCAGGTAGCCAAAGAAAACGTAAAATCCAAGAATTCCTGCTCAAAAGGATCTGCTGGGCCCATATTTAAGGTCGGGTTGTAATGTTACAGAAGAGCGAAGGAAGCAGGTAGGACCCAAATGCAGATTAAAGTGAAAAGAATTCCTTTATTTCAAGGCTATATATATATATATACAGGCAGAACAGAACAGAACACTCACTGAGGACAAGCCAAATCACAAGACAACCCGACAAAGAGAGACAGAAAACCCAGAACTTAAATACACCCAGGACTAATCACATAAACACGAGACAGGTGAGGACGGAGGAGAAAACACATAGGTACCAGGTGAACACAATTGGGTAATCAGAGAGGGAAACCGACAGAAAGCAAACAGGCAGGAAACGGGGGTGAACACTTTACAAAATAAAATAGGAAACCCAAAGATAGAAAAGGACAAGAAAAATACCAACACAGACAAATCCTAACACAAACTTAACACATTGCATCCTTCTTTGCAGTGTCCTTATTCCTGGAAGGGGAATCTTCAATTCCTGCAGAGTTTTGTAACCCGTTGGTCCGCACCCAAAGCAAATTTGTAAAGCTTTCTTAATTGTCTCATTTCTCTATTTCATCCCCTTTGTGGTGAGTCTGCCTAATGCCTTCAGTTGGTCTTTTGAAAACGTTTTCTTATATTTCTTGTCCCTAATTTTCATTGTTGTCTTGAGAGCTGCATTTTCCTTCCTGATTTTTCTTAGTGCAGCCTTTGCTTTTTTGGTGATTCCTTCTTGGCTCTTTAATTTTCTCTTTATTTATTTTAATAGATCTGTTTGACTGGCTGCTGGTTCCCTGGTATGCTGACTGGCTGCTGGTTCCCTGGTATGCTGACTGGTTGCTGGTTCCCTGGTATGCTGACTGGCTGCTGGTTCCCTGGTATGCTGACTGGCTGCTGGTTCCCTGGTATGCTGACTGGCTGATGGTTCCCTGGTATGCTGACTGGCTGCTGGTTCCCTGGTATGCTGACTGGCTGATGGTTCCCTGGTATGCTGACTGGCTGCTGGTTCCCTGGTATGCTGACTGGCTGCTGGTTCCCTGGTATGCTGACTGGCTGCTGGTTCCCTTGTATGCTGACTGGCTGCTGGTTCCCTCGTATGCTGACTGGCTGCTGGCTGAGTGGGTGGTGTCCGCTCTCCTTGTCTCGTGTGTGTGTGTGTGTGTGTGTGTGTGTGTGTGTGTGTGTGTGTGTGTGTGTGTGTGTGTGTGTGTGTGTGTGTGTGTGTGTGTGTGTGTGTGTGTGTGTGTGTGTGTGTGTGTGTGTGTGTGTGTGTGTGTGTGTGTGTGTGTGTGTGTGTGTGTGTGTGTGTGTGTGTGTGTGTGTGTGTGTGTGTGTGTGTGTGTGTGTGCGCTCCGCTCTGTGTGTGCGTGTTCGGTGTGTTTGTGTGTCCCCCCGGCAGGGGCGGACTGGGACTACAAATCAGCCCGGGACTCTCGACCGGCCCACTTCGGTACCGCCGGCCCACCGCGGTACCGCCAGTAAATACCGCTAGTAAATTGTCGACGGGCGGACGGACGGACGGGTAGACAATTTACTAGCGGTAGACATTAAGGGTAAATAATGTATAACTGGCCCGGAGCATTCGTCCAAAAAAAATAATCGACTAATAATGAAGAAAATTAACACATTTCTTGCAATAGTAATGTATGCACTAACTACATTACTACTTGTACTACAACATTTTAATCATCAGTTCTTCCTCATTTTCCTCAATTGTTCATATTTGGTTTATTAAAATAATGATATTGAAACAAATGTCTGCTATTATTATTATTTGTATTGCACTTTCTGCCTTCCTGTCATTAGGAGTTAGACATGTAATGGCTATGTAATTGATTTGATTAGAACCTGAACCTCCATTATCCTAAACTGCTGGGACATTTCGCCAATACCTTTATATTGTCGACTCTACTCTTCACTTACTTGTCAGCATAGGTCGGCATTGATGTACAGAGCCGACAGAAGACCTTGTTTATATTGGCATCATATGGAGAGGTGCAGCCAGTGACGCGTCCTAAAACCAGGAAGTAAGCTGCTGGTTCCCTCGACAAGGGTTTTGGAAAATAGCTGGAAATAAGGTCTGTGGAAAACAAACCTGTTTGATAAATGCACGTTTTGTTCAGCCGGATAATCTCCACATGTCTACCCTACTTTTATAATTTTCGAATCATAAATCTAATCGATAGATTATAAAAGGGTTTTAGGACGCGTCACTGCAGCCAACTCCATCAAGCAGACTGAAACTTTCTCTCCCTCTTCTTCTCATACTCCCTGTCACTCTCCTTTAACTCCTCCGGTGACTTTCTTTTATTTGAAGATTGTTTTTTGCCCGGCGCTTGGCCGGTTACGGCTGGTATTAAAAACATTTGGCGAATGGTTAGGTGGCGATAGTCTGTAGTGAAGGAGCGCGCTCCCGCTGCGCTCCGCAGCAAACAGCTGTTTGCTTTTCACCCAACAACAACGACAACCGACTAACGGAACGCTATGTTGTAGCGTTTATAAACGAAACAATTTAACTAAATTGCTAGTCAAAATACCAATACTACAGGACATTTTTTTTTTTTTTTAAAGCAATATTTTTAGTGGCCCGAGCGGGCAAGTGGAAAGTACGTTATGCTGGCCCGGGGTGTCTAAATAGAGCTTCCGGGCCAGCGGGCCATTTAATGTCGAGCCCTGCCGGTTACCGGCCGGCCCACATCGTCCGACCGGCCCACTTCAGTACCGGCCAGGGGCGTCGCCTGGGGTAGGCATCCGGGGCTTTAGCCCCGGATGTTTTTTCTTTAGCCCCGGACAAATTCTCCCTCAATAATATAATACATTAACCTACTTTACCTATAGGACGGACGGCAGAATTGTAATTTCCCATGTTCAGTGAATGCAACACAGAGGCAAGACGACGCCACCAGACCAATCAGAGAGTTGCATGGAAATAAACGTGTTTTATTGGCTGACAGGTACGTACCTCTCCTCTGTGACAATGTTTAAACTTTAAACTGTCAGCCGCGGACGCGGAGATTCTGAAGATGGACATTAGACATTTCTTTAATAAAAAAGACGGCAATTCTCAAGTGGTGGCTCACACAACAACCCCAGAGCCACCACCTGAGCCAGGTGAACAAGGTATGTACCTGTCAGTAAACTTACAAGTTATGTCAACATGTAAGCAAAGCATAAATTATAGCTACGTTGACGTTACTTTGAATCGCGGCGGTAAGCTAAACCGTTAGCAAGTAGCTATAGCTAGCCAGATATATTAAATAAACACTTTGTCATACAATATAAATGTTGTGTTTTTTAGCGTTACTTGGTGATTTCAAAGAAAGCTCTGTGGGAAATGTTGACTTACTGTCTGTGTTCGACATGAAGCTAGAAGCTACCTTACAGTAGTAGTTGATCCTGAGTCCTGCCAGTTAAAGTGTTTCATAGTTAGCTTAGCTAAGCATCAACCTAGCACTGAAATATATATGGATGTTATGTGACGGTATTTCTGAGAAAAAGTCAGCTGAAATGGTGGCATAGTTGCCACTGCTTTACGTGTCGACAGCATGTTTGAACATATTTGCAGTAGTAAATGTGGCTGTCTGGCCACTGACGTTGCCATAACAACACCTGCATTTAAATGTGCAACCTCTTTTTGTGACAGATTTTGCATGAAAATATAATTCTTCTGATTGATATTTCCTATTGACAGCTAGTTTCTATGTGAACATTATGAGATGGACAGCCAGCTAACAAGCTTGTTATACAAATATTTCAGATCAAAGCTAATCCAGTGGGGCTCCTGAAAGGGGCAAGGGACGCTATGCTCCCAAATATTAAGCCTTGACTCCCATCTTAAAATTGATATGATCAAAAAAGGATCTGCATTGTCGGAGGCCTTTTTTCCTCATCATCATGTCAAATTGTACAGCTTTCCTTAGTGTTGAATGCAGAAAGATGACTATATTAGAGTATTAAGTGAAAATGACTATATTAAAGTTTTAAGTGAATATATTAAGTGAATTACTCAAACTGCATTTGTATAGAAATGATTCTGTCCTATTGGCAGATACCTACTCTAACAGTGATATCTACAAGAGGTTTCCAATGTACATGTAACTATTTTCAATTGGTTAATATTACATTTTGTGACAGTGTGGTGACACTCATTTTAATGAAGACAAATGTGTGTATCTTGAAATTCATTTATTTGACAGAGCTGGAAACTGATTGACTTACATACTTGTTTGTGTTTACCCACAGTCATCACAGATGAGCCAAACAAAGTAGAGGATGGAGAACAGGAGAAAGGGACACACAAGAAGGAGATACAACAGACAAGAACGACAATGGAGACAACAATGAACAGGAACACCAGAACAGACAAGAGTCAATGAGTAACATGACTGATGTAGGGACTGCAGATACAGGGCCAAGGCAAGTGAGACACCACTGCTTTCCATCCAGCATGTTTGGCCAGCAAAAGAGATCATTTCAACCGCAAACAGCAAGAGATGAGGGAAACAGCAAGTGATGAGGGAAACAGCAAGTGATGAGGGATTATTATTTCCTCCTTCCATCCCTTTTTTCTGTTTAATCTGATTACTAACAACTTCTAATAATTTGACATAGTTTATGATTTAATTGGAAAATGAAGTGTTTTTAAATAATAAACCCGTTTCTGATTCTGATTCTTTGATTTCTTTTTGACTTATGGGTGTTGAGAGATGTATCCATATCTCTTGATGTTGCTCTCAAAGTGCACAAGATTGATGCTTTTAACTTCAACATTTAAAAAAAATCTTCCTGGGGGACCCCAGAGGAGGTGAGTTCCCCCCAAAATAGCACTTTATCTCTGCTTATGTAACTCCGGTGTAGTGTCCCCTCGGCAACAGATCACTCAGAGCTGCTGATTACTTTCCTGCATTTCAATGGACAGCATATAAAAAGGACACGTGAGCTGCATTGCTTAAGAGATCCTCACATGCTATCTCTTTTACAAAATAAGTGTCCAGTCAACAACAAAACATCAGTGATCGTATAGTGGTAGTATATTTTTCACAAGCAATGTGAAACATTAAACTTATACAAACTGGTGTACAAAACTCACATACCTGCGTTGATCTCCTGGAGTGTCTCTACTCTTTCTTCTCCACATCTCTTGTCCACCATCAGAGATTGCAAACATTTCAGAAACAGCTAGAGGTAAGAGACAAACAACTTGTTCGCTGGGCATGTCAAAAACCTCCCTGCTTTGATCAAGACTTTAGGGAGCCTTTCAGCCCCTCTAGCAAAGGGACTGGAAAGCAAGCGTTGAACATGCAGTACCATCTAGCAGAGGAAGAAGCGTAGAAACATGGAAGACTTTGTAGTCAAGGCATCATGTGGAGCAATGTGAAATATTAAACATAAATAAACTGGTGTACAAAACTCACATACCTGCATTTCAATGGACAGCATAAAAGGACACGTGAGCTGGGTTCTGGTGCTCAGATTAGCTATTGATGATCACGTTGATAAATCATATAAAACAAATAGCCAATCACACACAAAATATGTTGCTGTGACTGTGAGCATTAAACAATTAACATTAAACTAAATAAACACAACAGTACATTATTGTCCTTATAAAATAAAAACATACATTTTGTCCACCGAGGTAATACAGGCACCTTACCCTCAAGAGATCCTCACCTGCTATGAGAATCTCCCACAATCCATTGCCGTAACAAAGCTAATGCAGGCACACGTTTGTGACACCAGATGGCGCAATTGTGTATGTGCGTGTGGGGAGTCTTGCAGTAGAAAATTTGACTGTAGCGCCGCCACTGTGGGCTAAGCCCCGAATGTTTCCAGGTCCAGGCTACGCCCCTGGTACCGGCCCATCGGCGCACGAGTTACTAAAGCGTGCGCACGAGTTACTAAAGCGTGGCCACGTTTTATTTATTTTTCTCTCTATGAACCCTCCAGGGCTCCGTAATTATACTATAGTTATACTATTTAAAATAATATAGGAATACTACAAAGATCTAGATACAGACTATTACTATTGAAATATTATAGGGCTACTATAGCTAATAAAATGGCACTACAGAAAAAACTATAGTAATACAATAGCTGGTGAAAAATACTACAAACTTACTATAGGACACTATACAACTC
Organism: Pseudochaenichthys georgianus; assembly: GCF_902827115.2. Lineage (NCBI taxonomy): Eukaryota > Metazoa > Chordata > Actinopteri > Perciformes > Channichthyidae > Pseudochaenichthys > Pseudochaenichthys georgianus. The sequence goes on from NW_027263084.1 coordinate 97,625, forward strand.
TTATAGTATACTATAGTAATACTATAGTTCATTTCGTAAGGGAGGTGCATACAGCAGACAGTAGCTAGCAGTTTTCGACAGATACAGCCCACTCAAAAATATATTGTTTTATATAAAATTAATTAATATATATATATTAGCTGTACACTTTACGAATATAATAGTTTTTTATGGACAACTTTACCATTCAATCTCGTCCAACTGATCTTGCAGCTGTCACTCCTCGGCTCTTGGTAGATCAAGCATTTATCAAACCTGGCAACTCCGGGCTTCCTGGCAGCTGTCAATCAAAGTCCAGTGGCTCCGCCCCAAAGTGCCAGAATCTTTTCACGCGCGCGTAGACAGTTTAATCTGCGCGCGAGGGTCATTTCATGCGTGTTTAAAAGTGGGCCCATTTTAATTATATTTTTATAAAATAGGACTCCCCAAGTGCTATGTTTAATTTATTTTAAAGTAGGCCTGTGTATTATTTTTTATTCTCCTTATAGGAGTTCTTTGTTTCTTATAGAGGTTAACAGTTTTATATAATGTAATAAATAGCCTAATAAATGCAAAACTGTAGTTTTTGTCTGATATAACAATAAATACAACGTTATAATCTATCAAGCTATGAAATATGTTTTGCGGCTCCAGACAAACGTTTTTTTGGAAAAAGGAGCAAAATGGCTCTTTTGGTCAAAAAGGTTGCAGACCCCTGCCCTAAAGGAATACCCTTTCTGTCCAATGTGAAATGCTGTGGTGTTTTGTGAAATGCTGTAGTGTTTTGTGAATGGTGGTGTTTCGTACGGAGCCCCCCTGGTGACATTGGTGAGAAAAATATTAATACGTGGCCACGTATTAATAATGCGTGGCCACGAGTTAATAATGCGTGTCCACAAATGAGTTATTATGTTCCCACAAATTAGTAATGTGTTGCCACACAATACTTATTGAGCTCTGTAATGAGGAAACTGAGGTGGCTGTCCATGTTGATCTTGCTATGAATGAAGGTAATTATACTTTATCCTGTAATATGACTTTATAGATTTAAACTCCGCACAATGAGCTCTGATTGGTCAGCAGGCGGTGCTTTCACTGAGTTGATCTCTTTTCTATAGACGCCGGAGGCGGGCAGCGTCAGGTAAAAAAAATATTATTTAGCCTTCCCAAACCTGAACCTCACGCACCGCCTATGTTTATATGCCTATATAAACATTTCTGGGATGGACTTATGAAGTGAAATCTATGCTTGCAACAGCTTAATGTGATTTAAGAAGCACCATTGTTCGGTGTTGTTTGGTGGTAGTGTAGCACACGCTCGTGAACAGTTGCCGCTGGAGCCTCGCTGCATGCGGGGTGATCTGCGTGTAGGGAGGGGAAGCCCTGATTAGATGTTGCCGACGATTTTTACTTAAAATAACATACTGTAATGATGAGACGGATAGGCTAAGTCAGCCCATATAGAGGCTGTCAATGCTCAAACAATCATTCTAAATATAAGTGAGATCCGTAGTGACTAAGTTGCAACCAACTTCAAATCATAGCAGAGGAAGCATCACTAAAATGAAAGTGTGGGAACATAAAGTGTATTTTAGAAACACATGTCCTAACATACTTATTAGGTTGTTCTCCGCCCTGACCCCTGATAGGCAATACACTCCATCAGCTGCCATTAGCCTACCTGAGGCCTCCCATGTCTTCATCTCAGGGGAAAGCCTAACAACACCGCAGTTAATATTAATACAATTCCTATATACAACCAAAGGTCAAACATTTAATTTTAAGTCGGGGTTTTGATCTGTTGCCCTAACATAATTGTAACACTGCAAAATTGTACATGCCAAAGTGCAGCGAGGTGTATAACAACAAATCTAGGTCAGCAACTGGTTGAAACCACCAATTTAGCTCATTATATTCCTCTGGAATGACTTAGTGATTCATTCATGTTTCTGAAAACCTACTAGCATCAAGCTGTAAGTGAAACTTTCAACTGTGGTTGTGAACAAATACTAAACTGCGTTGTGCAGATCCCCTTTAGGCAATATGTGGACAAGTGTTTTTCGTTTTATTTGGGTTTAATGAAATGTCTGCCTTTACAGGTGCCAAAATAGCCTATATGATGGAGAGACAGGAGGATCCCTTGTTGCAGTTTCTGCAAGATCGTGGAACTGGAGAAGAAAGCCTGAACAAACTCCAAAACGACAAGGTATTCTTCAGAAAATATTCATGAATATCTTCTACACAATGAAAAATCTACTTCAGCATATACAGTGAAAGAGTAGTACATTCTCATGCCATAGCCTACAGTACATTGCCTCTTATTTAAACTTATCAACAGATACAGTAGGAATGGCAATGAATAATATCGTCACTATTAATCCTCCCAAGATAGAGATATTAGTCAACTCACTAGATGTACAGTACCGCATAACGGTACAGAATATGACCCCCGCTAATGTTTCACACCTGTCTCACACACACACACACACACACACACACATATATATACACAGAAACAGTGTATATTATAGGGACGGGTGGCGCAGTGGTCTGTGCATTTTGATCATCAGATCAAGGGGGCGTTGGGGAACTCCAGTTCGAAACCCACTCCCGCCCCACTGCGTCAGGCCGTTGTGACCTTGGGCAAGACACTTCACCCGGATTTGCTCCTGTGGGTATTGTCCACAGTAGATGACCATTACATGTATGTATGATCTGTATGTGTAATGTGTATTTGTAAAGCACTTTGAGAGTCATTAATAAAGCGCTATAATAAATATAAGATTATTATTATTATTATTATTATTATTATTATTATACATATTTGTGTTTTATTTATTCATTTGGCCTGTAACTGTCTTGAAATAGAAAGCAAAAATGTTGGTTTCTTAATTAGGTATAAATATGTAAATGTGCTAAATAATTTACGTAGTTTGTGACCCATGACAATTTAAACATGATCCTGTTAACATGTTGTTACTTTTGTTTACATTTGCAGATTGATTCGTCAGTAATTGCACTGGTGTCTGAAGAAGATCTGGCAAAGTACATCCCACATTAGGAGACAGATTGGCAGCTGTAGCCTTCTGCCGCAACAGTCATTGTGGAGATTCAGTAGCATCTAGACGAGGTCAACTGGAAAGAATCAGGGCAAAGTGTGACAGCAAGACAGTTAAAAGACAGCTGAATTGGGATAAATTAAAAGGAAACAAAAATGCAAAGAGATTAGAATTTGGGTGGATGAATTTCAGTGAAGACGACAATGCTTTCAAACAGGTGCGAACTGTAAAAGGCGGTGGGACCTGGCGTGTCTGTGTGGACAGGCAGACAAAACTCGGAGAAATCCAAGAAATGGCTGAGTCCCTTTTTTTCCAAAATGGTCTCTGCAAGTCTCTAAAACTGACAGACCATGTCCGCAGGATCCGTGGCTTTGCACAAAACGAGATTGACCCAGATTGTACAGTTGAGGATGTGTATGAAAAAAACAAAGTTAAATGACTCAGATTGTACCTTTGTGTAACAGAGTTATAAAGGTTGGTGTAAAATCCAGGTTAAATTGGAGAATTACGCCATCTGGTGTTACAAACGTGTGCCTGCATTGCTGTAGCTTTGTTACCGCAATGGATTGTGGGAGGTCCTCATACCGCGTGAGGATCTGTTGAGAGTAAGGTGCTATTGTATTATGTCTGTGGACAAAATGTATGTTATTATTTTATTAGGACAATAACGTTCTGTTGTGTTTGTTTAGTTTAATGTTAGTCGTTTAATGCTCACAGCAACATGTTTCTGTGTGATTCGCTATTTGTGTTATATGATTTATTAATGTGTTCGTCAATAGCTAATTTGAGCTAATAGGCTAACGTGAGCGTGGTGCTATCTCTCCAACAGAACGCAGCTCACGTGTTGATTGTATGTGTCCATTGCAATGCAGGTATGTGAGTTTTGTACACCAGTTTGTTTATGTTTAATGTTTCACATTGTTACCACTATACGATCATTGTTGTGTTGTTGAATATTGGATTGTAAAGGAGATTTATATACCGCGTGAGGATCTGTTGAGAAACGCAGCTCACGTGTTGATTGTATGTGTCCATTGCAATGCAGGTATCCTATGTATGGAATAAACTGAAGTAATCACCAGCTCTGAGTGGTCTGTTGCTGAGAGGACACCACACAGGGGTTACATTGGTGCCGTGACCCGTTCTTGACTACGCCGGACCAGAGTGGATGTCTTCTCGCCGCTGCAACGTTTTGGAGCTTCAATTCCTTCATTGTGTTGGACTCTCAGGTTTATTTTGTTGATATAAGCCTTATTCTTTTGAACTTGTCATTTTATTTTGGTTTACTATCGATAAAACATGAGTTCCAGTAGATTTAATACCTTTGAAATGACTCCTTTCAATGTTGGTAGGGGTAGAGGGCTATGTAGCACACCTGTTCCATTTTCACTAGGTGACTTTAAGGTGGGGGATAGGAAAACTTTTGATGGGGATTCAGTGCACAGTCCTATCAGAAGTGGAGATGTGATGACACCTTCCATCCAGCCTACAGTAGAGTTATCTACACCAGTGCTTTAGCTCATCAGTCCCCAACCCTCCTGATGATGTGAGACTAGCTGACCAAATGAGCACTATTGTGCAGCAGATAGGGCAGCAGCTAGCTGATAGCATTATGTCACACATTAACACTACAGCTGCTGCGCACACGAGTCATGAAGAAACATGCATTCAAAAAGACACACTCCCCAGCCAAACACTGGATCTCTCCCAAGTCCAGCTAGTCACTCAGAGAGGAGTTAAAGACCCACCTGTGTTCAGAGGAGAGAGTTCAGGCACACTGCCTGTTGATGAATGGGAGGATTTGATGAGAAATTACATCAGGAAAAGCAGTATCCAGTCAGAGCATCAAGCTGAAGAAATGCTGATTCACCTGAGGGGCAGAGCAAAGGATGTTGTGAAGTTTGGGATAAGAAATAGCGGAATTGATGTCCAAGAGAACCCACAGGCCATCTATGGACTCCTCCGCAAACATTTCAGCTCCAGCCATTGCTCTTCTGTGCCCTTAGCTGACTTTTATTCCACTCTACCAAAAGAACAAGAGGACCCATATGAGTACTGGCTCAGACTAAACAGAGCTGTCGATGTGGCTGACAGTTGTCTGCAAGGCAGAGGACCAGGAAGGGGTCTCGGGCGGACGGCTCCTTGGCTCCTGAGAGGGACAGGTTGAGACAGGGTGGATTGTCTGATAGTGCTATTCAGTCTATCCAGGCAGCTACAGCTGGATCCACCACAGCCTGTTACAGGCCGAAGTGGCTGGGATTCCAGCGATGGTGTGAGGAGCGAAAAATAGAGCCCCTATCTTGTGAGTTAGGCTCTATTTTATCCTTCTTACAGTTATTGGTGGATAGAGGACTATTTCATTCTACTATAAAAGTGTATGCAGCAGCCATCTCGTCCTGTCATGAGGGATTCAACGGCAGGTCAGCCTTTTCTCATCCACTGATGTTGCGGTTTTTACAGGGGGTCAGGAGGCTGCGCCCAGTAGTGCACGCCTCCACCCCACAGTGGGACCTGCCGCTGGTGCTCGAGGCTTTGGTCACAGAACCGTTTGAGCCTCTGGAGCTCTCCTCCCTGAAAGCACTGTCGTGGAAGACAGCTTTGCTTCTTGCCTTAACGTCAGCCAAAAGAGTGTCCGAGTTAACCGCTCTGTCGGTGCACCCGAGCTGTTTACTGATTCGGGGTGACCGGAGCGGCGAGACACTCAGACCGAACCCCTCCTTTGTGCCCAAGAGCCTAAGGAGTGCGTTCAGGTCGAGGGCTATTCAGTTGGGGGGATTTAGAAGCTAAATTACATCTCCTCTGCCCGGTGCGCGCGTTAGCATGTTATGTAGAGCGCACGGCTACCCTGAGACGCACTGAACAGTTGTTTGTGTGCTTCGGGGGGGGGGGTGACTGGAAAAGCATTGCACACGCCTACGAGCAGGCAGGGAGAGCCTGTCCCACGGGGGTCCGTGCGCACTCCACACGAGCTGTGGCTGCATCAACATTCAACTGTGCGAGTGTGGAGGATATATGCACGGCGGCGTCTTGGTCAACGCCAGGTCCCTTCATAAAGTGTTATCTCTTGGATATGTCTGGCTCTTTCTCAGCGTCTGTGCTTGCTGGGGCAACACAGGACTGGTGAGGAGGGGGGGCCTGTTGGTCAGTGGGCATCTGACCCTCTCCCCGGGCGTAAAATGCCCTTACGTTTCTCCGGACCCCTGGAGGGTCGCGGGGGACGTGGAGTACTCTGGGCCCTTGTCAGGGCTGGAAGGCTCCCCTCGCCTGCCTGGGGGCAGGAGGGGGAGAGCCCTCCATACTATAGTCCCTACACACTCTGCACAGGGTCAGTGTTTGAGTGTGGGGACATAGGGGGCACTTGCATTCTCCCCGTGCTCTTTAGGGACTCAGGAGGGAGAGTGCTTAGTGAACCCATACAGGGCTGGGGGTTTTTCCCTGTCTGCCTATAGGTGGACGCAGGGGAGCCCTCAGCACTGTTTTTTTCGAGCACACTTTTTTTCACGAGGCAAGCGCGTAAGGGTATGCTCTATCGGCCGCAGCCCAGACTTCTCCACGGTTACAACCGAGGGAGAGGTGAGTGAGGCGCAGTGGCTGCTAAAGCCGGTCAGGGACAGTGAGGTGGAACGGTATGCTGGACGACAGTGCGTGCATACATCGGGGCTCCGCCCACTGTACCCATAGAGTCCAGTAGAGGGTGGAGCCTGTGAGAGATATAACGTTGGATTACGTATTGTAACCCTTGTTATATTAGCACAGGCGGAGCCCTCTACCTTGGGGCACTGTCTGTCCTATACCGCTCGCTGAAGAGTGGTGTAGGATGGTGGTCAGGAGGCGAGGCCTCCTTTTATACGGAAGTGAGATGCGCACGCATTCAGGTAGGCCCGCCCCGGGGCCGGCTACGTCCATAGAAATCTCAGTAGGTGAATGCTTGCATGATAAGGTAGTACCCATAGAGTCCAGTAGAGGGCTCCGCCTGTGCTAAACTGACAAGGGTTACAATACGTAACCCAACGTTTTTACAACGTGACTTCACTATTATTTAACAACTCTTTTTATTGGGTCCTTTTATTAGGTTAAGTAACTTGTCAGAATAAGTGAGAAATTGATTTAACTTCTGTTAGACAGCTATCATACTGAAGAAATATATGTATGGCATTCATAATTTATATCTAATTACATCAACTGTGAATGTCCTTCATTTTATTTAAAATAAAATAACAAAATATTTTTGTATAGATATTTCAGACATTTATGACTGATGATTCATGCACGATGCAAATCGGGCAGCTGTCGAGACGTCAAAATGTGGCCTATTAGAGTTGCCGTATGGAGTTGTCCAATATGGCGGACCATCTCGCACATGCGCACTGCAGATAGCGCAGGGCTGCAACTGTAACAACTCTTTTTATTGGGTTCTTTTATTTGGGGTTAAGTACATTGTCAGAATAAGTGAGAAATGAATTTAACTTCTGTTAGACAGCTATCATACTGAATACATATTTACTGTGAATGTATGCAATATGTATGGCATATAGCTGTCTAACAGAAGTTAAATCCATTCCTCACTTATTCTGACAATGTACTTAACCCCAAATAAAAGAACCCAATAAAAAGAGTTGTTAAATAATAGTGAAGTCACGTTGTAATAACAATAACTCATCTCTCTCGTTCAGATTAATATTGTCGGGTTTTTTGAGTGTTATTTTTCTGCTTTGTCAAACGCCACTGTGTCAAGTGTCCTATTAGAGTTGCCGTATGTAGTTGTCAAATATGGCGGACCATCTCACACATGCGCACTGCAGATAGGGCAGGGCTGCAGATCGGGTAGTGACATGAGCGAGACCGACGCAGACCTGCGCAATTGCGATCGCCATCTTGCTAGTGCGTTGCATGATGGTTAGACATTTTGTCCGACTTGCTCTGGAGGCTCGACAGTGTTCGAATTACCCTTTTGCTTTCGGGGGAGCCCTATTTATTTATTTATTTGGCAATCATATAGGCAGACCTGAAAGATGTATATGTTTCCTGCATTAGATCAACATTGATTGCCAATAGGTCTACCTTATTTGGTAGGACGTCTTTTTTCTCATCCCTGAAATCTCGATCGCTTTTTCGTGTTTCTGGCTCTTAGTGCTTATAAATCTTTTTCCGCAGGTTATTCTGTTGATCACTGAAAGGTGCACAAAGGTGGATTTTTTTGCGAGCGGCAGGGAGATCAATATTATTTTTTGCCTCTTTGCAAATCTCACATCCACATTCTTTTTTTTTTTAAATGCCATGGATACCTTTCATTCCACTCACTCCATCTTTTCTGTGTCCAGTTAAAAGACAGGTCATAGGCATCGTCAGGACAGGTTCGCTAGTGCAGGTGGCGCAGGTGGCTGTGGCCGTTGTTGAAGCCTCTTCAGGCTCCGCATCGGCAGGCCTCTCCCTTGGCTCAGTGTGGAGCTGTCAAACTGGACCCTAACGCCGCTTACAGCCGGCCAACTAAAAGTTGTTCCGTTCACGTTGTCATTTTTAGACTCCTTTGCTTCTTAGCTTGTGAATCCAAAAGCTGCGAGGCTTGGCTGTTTTTGTTTCGCCATATTTTTTATTACAAAGCCAGAGTTAAAAATTATCAATATGAACTTTTTAAATACCACGCCGGCATCGCCACTGTAACCATAGCAACGTAAGTAGCGTAAAGAATGCAGCGCCGCCACGTACAGATGGCAACACCCAGAAATATTCACAAATATAAAACAAATATTCAGAAACTATAATGAACAATGACTATTATTTTGGGCTCCCCCTATTTATCGGCCTTCAGGGGAGCTCCCCCCTCTTTAGGGGAGCCAAGCTCCCCAGGCTCCCCCCCATTCCGAACAGTGAGGCTCGACTACATGAGACGTTGAAATCTCGCGGGACACAGACGCCAGACAGCCTTGAGAGCGAGGCGGCACAGTTTCTCTCCACGAGCTGCAGAAGCTAAATGCTTGATGGGAAACGACTCGCTGGTATATCGAGCTGAGCGCTCATTGGTGGTGTTTACCCCGTGCTGGTGATGAAACTCTCCAATTGGCTCCGCAAAAGTTTGTTGTTGTTTAGTGTCAGTTTTTACGTCGCCACTTCCATTCATATTTGTTATCATTGTTCCACAATGTTTATAATCATGAAATTAATATCTATATATTTTATACTATACTTGCACTGCTTACCGTTTTCATACTTTATATATCTAAGCATATTCATACACACTGTTCATACTGCTCATAGGCTACTGTGTATACAGGGCCGGCCCTTGTCACTGGCGAATTAGGCGGTCGCCTAGGGCGCCAGATCTGGAGGGGCGCTGCACTGGGATAAAAAAATATTAAAATTAATTTTTTTATTCTGCCTAATTTTCTGCCCTTGATGTAATACATTTACATTAATAATTGAATAAAGTAAACACCCTTTGCACCCCGGGCCGGCAACATTTTGCATTTGCCCTGTACGATGGGCGCTTTAACGGCCCGTCCACACAGCGGCGTGCGTTGATGCTTCTGCCCATTCACTTTGAATGGAGTGATGTCACTTTTAGCCGAACTGCATCGTGGGAAGCGTTGCTGGCGTGGCTCGCTGCAAAAGTTGAGCAATGTTCAACTTTTGACGCCTCGGCAGAAGCGTCAGCCAATCGAATCATATGCCAGTACAAGCTCTAGCCAATCAAAACGCTGCTTGTGCGTCAGGGGCGGGAGATTCATGTGATTGGTTGTTGGTCGAGTGTCAGACACGCCCGCCGGCAAGCGTCAACGCACGCCGCTGTGTGGACGGGCCGTAAGTGATGAAAGTGGGGGATGTTGACCTATCAGGCGCCCGCAGCTCACCGCCAAAGTGCGAGCGAGCCTCAGAGCGAGCAAGAGAGAGAGAGAGGGCGCGCATCAGTGCCGCGGATTGTTGTTGGATTGAAGGCTGATAACTACAGCTCAGTGAGGTAAATGACTGTTATTGGCTATGGTAGGTTATTGGTTATGTTCACATACTTATTTGATTATTAAAATGTAAACACATCTTTTTCATATGGGTGTTTTAGAGTTGTACCCCCTAGATCTAGTCTCTAGTAATTCTGCTCAAAGTGCACCAGATTGAAGCATTTTACTTTAAAATGTTAAAAAAATATCTTTCCGGGGGAACATGCCCCCGGACCCTCCTAGAGGATGTGACGTCTAAACCCCAATTAAAACATGTTGATACAATACTGAATACATTTGAAACCTTCTTTATGTATATAACCAACATGTCAATACGTTTCAGTTTTTGTAGTGTATTGGTCTTTTGTAGAGATTTTTCATTTATTCTTTATATATTCTATTGTGTATTGCTTGGAGGTGGGGGGGCACCAAATTATAATCTCGCCTAGGGTACCAAAAAGTCGAGGGCCGGCCCTGTGTGTATATCTAGTGTATTCATACCCCTCACTGTTTATTCATAATTCAATTCATTCTATATTTTATTCTGTAGATTGTGTACATTACTTTTCACTTGTTGCACTCCTGGACAGAAGCTAAACTGCATTTCGTTGTCTCAGTACCTGTAATATGTGCAATAACAATAAAGTTGAATCTAATCTTGAGCAGGAACAAATGTATTTACTTAGTTAGTACATATCTGACATTAACGATTAAACACGTGTGCATTCTTTATAAATGCAAACTGGTCAGTGCACTGACGGAGGTAGTTTTGAAAAGTAATAAGTGGTTCTGTCTTTTACATACAGGATTCAACCCCCCTTGTATTGATTTGTTTAAAAATGAACAGACACTTGAGTCATTCATTTGTAGTGATATAAAAAAAAAAAAAAACAGCTCAGGTGGCGAAGTCCATAGGGACTTGGCTTGGCAACTGGAAGGTCACCAGTTCAAGTCCCGGCAAGACCAAGTGCTAGCGAGGTGTCCCTGAGCAAGGCACCGTTCCCTACACTGCTCCCCGGGCGCCGTTCAAAATGACAGCACACTGCTCCTAACACTAGGATGGGTCAAATGCAGAGAAAAAATTTCCCCGCGGGGATTATAAAGTATATCCAAATCAAAATATAATAATTGTGGGATTTCTATTGAATCCACTTCATCTGCAACGAAGAACGCCAGTGCAATTTCCGCCATTGCAAACCGAGTCAAGCCGACTCCGAGCTGTCCGACTTCAGGCGAGCTTTTTGAGACCTCCCCCGGCTGCAATCGGATATTCTCGTCTACTTTTTAAAATATATTTTAAAAATAAGTATTTTTCTGCAAGTGAACATTTCATCACTAAGTTCATTTTTTGAATGCGTACATTAACAGGTTTATGATATCACTGCCCGTCTAAGACACGAGTGGATCTGACTTTAATTACATTTGACTCGAGTGTTTCGTCAACTTAATGTGTTGCTTAAAATAATACTTCTGCATCCAGTCTGTGACGCTGTGAGTGTTGCACGGCCAGATACGGCTCAGCTGACTCAGATCAGGAGATATATGATACATTATGAAGTGATATGAATGATAATGGGACACATTGACGTCTGCACTCACAGTGCCGTGGACTGTATTTAATGTTATTCTGATCCGGTTACTTATGTTGTGGCAGATATTTAAGTAAGTTTTCTTCACGCTAATGTTATAATAGTCAGATTGCTCTGGAGATGGAGGTGATATTCTGTTCATGTTCACGTTCACACAGTCGGTGATTTTTGCTGGCCGTCTTTCCTGCAACGGCAGTTTTTCTGTATTTCCTTTCTCCTGTAATATGACTTGATCGCTTTAAACTCCGCACACTGAGCTCTGATTGGTCAGCAGGCAGTGCTTTCACTGAGTTGATCTCTTAGCCTGCAACCTAACCTGCTCCGGGGCAGGTTAGCCGCTCAGCATAAGTTACCATGGAGATCTAGGCCGCTAAAAAGAGAACCAGCGTCGTAGGACCAGAAAACCCCAAGTTTTCCCTGAAGTTAGCTAAGCGAAAATAATGCTTCGTAGTACAGGACTCTGGAGGGTTCAAAGAGAGAAAAATAAATAAAACGAGGCCACGCTTTATTAACTTGTGCGCACGAGATGTAATTCGTGGCCTCAATTTACATAAAACGAGGCCACACTTTATTAATTTGTGCGCACGATATACTTTCTCGTTCGCACGAGATACTTTCTCGTGCGCAAAATATACTTTCTCGTTCGCACAAGACTTTCTTACGATTAAACACACACAAACTGCCCGATTATTACGCCATATTATTAGTTTTATGAAGGATATGTCCGGTCGCCAGGGCGTGTGTGTGTGTATTTGTTTATGATGGTGTAGTTCGTTCCGGTGCACTCCGGCAGGACTATAGCACTACATCGAGATTAAGATTAAACAAATTTCTTTCGCTTGGGAATACACATATAACTATGGAGAACCAGATTTGTGTAAATTACTGTTCGTGGTAATTTGGTCCAGTGTCGGACACACACAAACACACCGAACACACACACACACAGAGCCGAGCTGAGCACAAACACACACACATCATGCACCCTGGTGACCGGACATCTTCTTCTTCATAAAACGAGTAATAGGGGGAATACTCTGGTAGTTCGATGTGTGTAGAGGTGTGTGTGGTTAAACGTAGCAGCCTCGATCTCTATTCAGCTGTTCTAATGAAGGGCAAGGCAGTGAAGTAAACAGTAAAAGGTACAGCTCTTTGCAGCTGGTGCTGCTCTTCTCAGATTCTGCTGAGTTACACATTACTGCCTTACGTACGACAAAGCCAGTTCAACAGACCCTGGATATGTTTGAGTTACCCGGCTTAACTGTAACTGTACCCTAACAAACACGATCTCGCTAAGCAGTTCTACGAAGCTGGTTACCAACTCAGTAAATCAACCAGGGTTTCTCTGTTCGCGCTCCGGCTGAGAGCGCGCTCACGTGAAAGGGACGGGGTTAGCGTGCTGACAGCGCAGCGTCATACTTCATGAATGAGTAGTAAATAGCAAATCCTGCTTCATAGTACAGGCCACTGGTGCCACAGAGATTTCATAAAGTGAAGGAGGTTTTCCTTCTATAAAACAGCTGTGGGCAACAGATACTGTGAGAGTCACGGACAGGAATTCATAGATCAAATCAGACTGGTTTACAGACTCTTCTGTTTTACGAAACGGTGCTTAAACAAATAGCTCTAAACCCCTGGCCAAAATGTCCTTAAAATGAAGTCCGAGTTTGAAATATATCTCAAATAATGTATGCACTGCCATTTCCCCACATAAACATAACCGTCTACAATGAAACGGTTGTCTCCTCTGTGCTCCACGTCCTACTTGGCGCAAAAACAAAATACTTTCTCGTTCGCACTAAATACTTTCTCATTCGCACTAAATACTTTCTCGTGCGCACAAAATAGTATTTTGTGTTCTCTCTCCATGAACCTTTAGGGGCTCCATAGTTATTAGCTATGGTAGGTTATTGTTTATGTTCACATACTTATTTGATTATTAAAATGTAAACCGATCTTTTTCATATGGGTGTTTAAAGTTGTACCCCCTCTCTAGTCTCAAGTAATTGTGTGCTCAAAGTGCACCAGATTGAAGCATTTTACTTTAGAATGTCCAAACATTTCTTCCCGGGGGGGGCATACCCACGGACCCCCCTAGAGCAGGGGTTCCCAACCTTTTTCACCCAGGGCCCCCCCAAATGACTCCTGTTGGAATTTGCGACCCCCCAAAACTTTGAAACTTTAATTATCGCTGTTGCCGATCTGCCCCCCTGCCCGATCTGTACTGCGCATGTGCGAGATGGTCTGCCATACTGGACAACTCCGTACAGCAACCCAACACAGTGGCGTTTGGCAAAGCACAAAAAGAAAACGAAAAAAACCGAGAGAGCTGAGTTATTCGTTATTACAACGTGACTTCCCTATTATTTAACAACTCTTTTTATTGGGTTCTTTTATTTGGGGTTAAGTACATTGTCAGAATAAGTGAGAAATGGATTTAACTTCTGTTAGGCAGCTATCATACTGAATAAATATTTACAGTGAATGTATGCAAAAATGTATGGCATATAGCTGTCTAACAGAAGTTAAATCCATGTCTCACTTATTCTGACAATGTACTTAACCCCAAATAAAAGAACCCAATAAAAAGAGTTGTTAAATAATAGTGAAGTCACGTTGTAATAACAATAACTCTCCCGGTTTTTTGTGTTCTTTTTCTGCTTTGCCAAACGCCACTGTGTGAAGTGTCCTATTAGAGTTGCCGTATGTAGTTGTCCAGTATGGCGGACCATCTCGCACATGCGCAGTACAGATCGGACAGGGGGGCAGATCGGGTAGTGACAGACGTGCCTGGTAACAGCGGTTCTCCCTCCACACACACACACACACACACACACACACACACACACACACGGCAACAGCGGTAATTAAAGTTTAAAAGTCTCAAAAATGCTACAACTACTGTCACAAACTGGATGAATGAAGTATTTCGTTAAAGGAGGATGAAAGCGTAATTAAGGAGCACTATTGGAGCGACTTTGATGGTTATTGGACTCAGGATTAATTAATTTGGATTCCCGCTGTATGAAGAAATTAAAGGACGGCACAAGTGGAAACAATTCACAAAGGGATTCAACTGTTTAAAACACATGCTCAAAGTAACCCGGATTTTGGCGATGTATTTATGTGGATTCAAAAGTCGTAAATAATCTACAAAATGGAGGAGACCGATTTGATCGGAGCAACTGTGACAAATAATCCAACTGAAACCGACACTTTACGCGCAGAAGAAACATTTATATTAAAGAAAAAATGATACACTTCTGTCTTTGTATGCTTTTATTAGCTACTTACTTGCAAATGTATGCATCATATTTATTTCAAATGTCGAAGAACAGGACACTTCAAAAGAATAGACTATGTCTAATAAAAAAATGGTAATATGGTGGCATAGGCCTGTATAAAACAAAAATGAAAAACTGGCATATTAAGCAGGTAAATCAAATGCTTGTCTGCCATGGAACAGGTAGCAGAGAGAAGACGAGGTTCAAGTAGGTTCATTAATGTGAACCTTGGGCTTGCACGCCCGCAGCCAGGGATGGAATGTCCGGTGTAATGTGAGTGACAGCCAGTCTAAAGTCGTTGTGAACGTCCAGTGTGTTGCGTGCTTTTGTTTTGATGGCAACAAGTGCGCTGAAGGCTGTTTCTGAGAGATATGTCGTACTGAATGGGAGTATAATCCTGGTCGTGGCATGCAGTGTGAGCTTTGGAGCGAGGCTTGGTCCTTTGACAATCCAAAACTTTTTAAAATCTTTTTCCTGGAAGTATTTCTTTGACAGCGAGTCAGCTTGGATGTCGGTGAGCTCATCTTCGCAATCCAGGTATTCCACATCCTCAATTTTGGCAATAAAGGGATCTAAAACCCACAATTCCTTGGAGACATACTCGTCTATGTCAGCGAACCGTGATTGCATTTCCGTTTGCAGTGCGTTCATATGGCGGATGAATTCGCGACGTACAGACACAGGCACCGTTTCAGGATTGTTTTGGGATTGTTTCAGCAGTAGTGGAAACTGTTGCAGCTCCCCCCTCTCCATTTTCCCGACACTGTACTCCAGTTTGCGCACAAATGCATCGAGCGTCTCTTTACATTGGAGAATGTTGGACTCCACGCCTTGCAGACGCTTGTTCGTTTCAGAGACTGAAGACGTCGGCCAGGTATGCTGTTTTAATCCAGAATGACTCAGTCACTTGCTCTGACAGTGCGCGGTTACGAGTTTGTAGAAACTCTTCAATTTTTTCCTTCAGTTCTACAAAGCGTGCCAGCACTCGGCCGCGTGAGAGCCAGCGCACCTCGGTGTGCAGGAGGAGGGTTTGGTGCGCTTCATCCTCGCACAAGTCTGCGAATAGACGCTTGTTGGTGGGGCGACCTTTGATGAAATTGACTATTTTAACAACAGTTGAGAGTGTTTCGCTGAGGTCTTCTGACAGTTTCTTGCTGGCCAGGGCCTGGCGATGTATCACACAGTGAAATATTGTGCAGTGTGGGGCTTTTTCTTTCAAGCGACTGTTAAATCCCTTGTTTTTCCCCATCATTGAGGCAGCTCCGTCTGTGCAACATGCAACTAAATTCTCATAGGAAAGATTGTGGGATGAGAGGTAAGAATCCACTGCAGTAAAAATGTCCTCACCCCGGGTGGTAGTGCAACCCTGTCTCCTAAAAATTACGTTCCCACAGAACTAAACTGCATTCTCAATTACGTTTAGCTAGAAACGTATTTACTCCCACGTTACGTTTGTTATGAACGTATCTCAAATACGTTTATTTTCTACATATCTTCTAGAAACATGTTTTCTCCCAGGTTACGTTCCTTATGAACGTATCTGAAATACGTTTATTTTCTACATATCTTTGCCATTTATTGTCTTGCTTATAATAATGATAATAGTCATTTATAAATATCATTTTAGAGCACACCTTTGAAATCGACAATCGGGCTCGATATATGGTTAAATTAAAATCAGTAGGCGAGGCTGTAATTTCGCCAGCTGTTACTCTCATGTGCGAGGCAGAACATAATAGTTTTAACATGCCAAAAAGCTGCTGTGTCGTTCATTGCACCTCAAACATTAAAACAAATCCAGAGTTACGTGTTTCTGTACTTCCTCTAAGAAGAAAGGACAGTAACAGAAGATCTCTGTGGCTTCAGGCTTGATCGCCGTTCAAATGACAGCGTTGGTTTCCCCAAAAGTGGGCGGGGCTGTAAAGTGAAGTAGATTTTACTGTCATCTATTATTCAAAACCATTATATTTATTCTAACGTATTACATGCCAGTGTTTTATCTTTTTATTTATTTGTTTTTATTTTAAATCGTATAATGTCGGACTTTTTTTGTCGTCTTTGAGGAAAAGAAATGGGGTTTAGAGATTCAAAATACTGAAATCTGTATTTTTTAAAATCTCTTTAAAATGTGTTATTCTTTTCTAAATAACACACTGTTATTTACTCAACAATAGCACACAATTATCCTTGTTTTTATTTATTCGTTTAATTCTATAATCTTGGGCATTTTAGCATGCTTTTTAGCCGTAAATAAAGTCACCAGAAACAGACGGGACATTTCGAGATTTAGGATGGCCCAAGACACTACACTACCCATAATCCCCAGCTATCGTTTGGGACTACAGTCCCGTTGACAAACCCCGTGATGTTGCGCCAAGGTTACGCCGAGCGTCAAGCTCTTTGAAATGGAACGAAACCACGGCAGACTATTCAAAACTGGACTCGAACGCCCCCCCCCAGAACTACACATGCTGGCTATTGTGTTTCGCAACATGTTCTCTATGGCACGTCTCTACTGGGAATTGTAGTTTTAAAAGACGTTTTTTCCCAAATGTAGAAGTTGACAGTATTAAACTGTGTACAGCCCTGGAGGTTTAGGCGATAGGAAACACATTGGTGTGTACACATTTAAAACATGTAATTACTAAATGGGTGAAAATCGCTTGTATCCATAATGGGCAGCATTAATATATACCCACACGACAGCTCATTGTTACTTTGTTATTCTACTCCACTACAATTCAGAGGTTAACCTGGTATTTTTACTCCACTACATTTAGTTTAGTTACTTTGCAGATTCTGATTAATGATGTGGAATATAAACAACCCTTAAAGCAGACTTTAGTTACACCTGAATACAATTCAGGGAAGGTGATTGTCAAGTGCCAACAATCAGGAGAGATATTTGATAGTTGGTGCTTGAGAAGACTAAACATTTATCTGCAGATCTTTATAAAGTATATTCATTACTCGTTATTCTCTACTAATAGTTAATTAAAAACTGTATAATGGCTATTTTGCATATCCCTTTCAAGATTTCAAGGTTTTCTAAGGTGTATTGATCTTATACACAACTTGGGTCGCAGGTTCCTCAACAGACATCTATCAATATGTGTGTACTGTATACCTCCACCATTAAACTGTCATATTCTGCACATTTCTTATTCTATCTACATACATAAGAGTATAATTAATGTGTATAATATCATTTAAAATAAGTGTTTCAACATAGTTAACATTGCAGGAAAGCAATATTTTAGACGTTAAGTACTTTGTCAGGCTTAATATTCATCTGTAGATAGATACCCCCAGAGCTTTTTTCTTGTTTAAAAGAAGACCTTAACCTAAAGTATTTTTTAATGTGTTAATAAAGGTTAATTCGTTTTTCTGTTTTGCACATCCTCCTATTAATATCTTTGAACATCCAGCACTAAACTGTTTTATTGTAGAGATCACTTAGTATCTTCTTGACTTTTTATATTCTATATTTCTATTATTGACCTTCTACTTTCCCCCTATGAAAGTATGTACTCTTAATATTGTTTTGATCAAATAAGATTATTCAACAAAAATAATTCAATAACATGCTTTAACCACTAGGCGGTGCACACAAGGTACACACAGCATACTAATAATAACTTTGTATTATTAGTGTAGACACTTATGTATAACATCTGAAGATGTGTAATTTTATTCATGTTTTTACATAATTTTACAGGATATTGCTATACTATTTCTCTTGTTTTACTTCTTCACATTAATATCTGATTTGTAAAACATCACAGACAGAAAGGCATAGGCTATCCTTCATTTAATAGTAAGCTATTGAAATTGTGATTCCATAGATGTGTCTCCCATCACCCAAATCCCCTGACTATTCTCTCAACTCAGTATTTAGATTCTTATATTCAAAGAAAATCAGTAATATCTTTAAAAACTACAAGTCCTTTTTTATCAGCTGTGCACCGTTATGGTGTAAATATAACCTATATACCAATTGGATCAAATATAAAAGTCAGCCGAATTACTATTGATACTGCAAGGAGACGTATTTTGTGAAAAGAAATTGAAGATGTTGTTTAATTGTTGATATATTTATGATCCACGTCAAGTATTCAGTTTTGGCAGCAGTTCTCCTGTTTGTCTCTCTCTATAAATAAAGAATTACGGCAGATGTGTAATATTTAATGCAGCCGAACCGTGTATTACAATGCCGTTATGTGATGACTTCCAAAGAGAAAAGCAAGCAGACTCTGAATTAGGTATTATTTTATTTTTCGTTGTCGGATATCATATCTCCATATAATATCAACACCATATCCCAGCGTGCATTGCGGCTAAAACATCCAATCAACAAGCTTCAAGCTGAGGATCTTGGGTAATCAGTTTAGTGGGTTTGTGGTGTGTATCGCTCAAAATGTCCCGTCTGTTTCCGGTGACTTTATTTACGGCTAAAAAGCCCAAGATTATAGAATTAAATGAATAAATAAAAACAAGGATAATTGTGTGTTATTGTTGAGTAAATAACAGTGTGTTATTTAGAAAAGAATAATAAATGAGAAGGAAAAGATTTTAAAAAATACAGATTTCAGTATTTTGAGGCTCTGAGCCCCATTTCTTTTCCTCACAGACGGAAAAAAAGTCAGACATTATACGATTTAAAATAAAAACAAATAAATAAAAGATAAAACACTGGCATGTAATTTACGTTAGAATAAATAGAATGGTTTTGAATAATAGATGAGAGTAAATCTACTTCACTTTACAGCCCCGCCCACTTTTGGGGAAACCAGCGCTGTCATTTGAACGGCGATCAAGCCTGAAGTCACAGAGCTCTTCTGTTCTGATACTGTCCTTTCTTCTTAGAGGAAGTACAGAAACACGTAACTCTGGATTTGTTTTAATGTTTGAGGTGCAATAAACGACACAGCAGCTTTTTGGCATGTTAAAACTATTATGTTCTGCCTCGCTCATGAGAGTAACAGCTGGCGAAATTACAGCCTCGCCTACTGATTTTAATTTAACTATATATCGAGCCCGATTGTCGATTTCAAAGGTGTGCTCTAAAATGATATTTATAAATAACGAATTATCATTATTATAAGCAAGACAATAAATGGCAAAGATATGTAGAAAATAAACGTATTTAAGTTACATTCATAACTAACGTAACGTGGAAGAAAATATGCTTCTAGAAGATATGTAGAAAATAAACGTATTTGAGATACGTTCATAACAAACGTAACGTGGGAGAAAATACGTTTCTAGATGATATGTAGAAAATAAACGTATTTGAGATACGTTCATAACTAACGTAACGTGGGAGAAAATACGTTTCTAGCTAAACGTAATTGAGAATGCAGTTTAGTTCTGTGGGAACGTAATTTTTAGGAGACAGGGTTGGGTAGTGGTAAGGTTGACTGACATAAGAATGTCCTGCTTCAAATCTTCCCCATCGATATATTGCACATAAACAATCAGCACAGCCTCGTCTGCTACAGTTGTGGTTTCATCAAGTTGTATGGCAAATGGCCCCTTTCCAAGCTTTCCGAGCAGCTGCAGCTCGCAGTTACTTGCCATCTTGTCAATTCTGTCTTTCACCGTATTGTTTGACAGTGGTACAGTTTTTAGCTTCTCCGCCACCTGCGGGCCGCACAGTTTCTCAACCATCTTAATGCAAGCTGGCTTAATGAGCTGCTCGCCAATGTTGTGCGGTTTCTTTGCCTTTGCTATTAAAAGTGCACATTCAAAAGAGGCCTCGGTGGCCTTCTGTGCATCGCTGCCAGCCCTAACAAACGCTGTTCTAATATCCATTGGCTTGTTTGCCTTTGCAAGGTGTTGTTTCTTTATGAAAAAGTCCCGATCACGCCCGACTGTTTCTGGGTGCATGGTCTGTTGGTGTCTCTTCATTTTGCTGGGTTTCATGCTTTCGTTGGCTAGCTTCTCTCTGCATATCACACACTCTGGGCGGGTTTTGTCCGTTCCCTCCATGAAACCGAAGTTAAGATAGCTCTCTAGGTAGGTCCTCATTTTCTTTTTGATTGCAGATGAGCTGTCATCTCCTTTACGTTTTTCAGACATTTTTAGACAAAAATATTCACCTTATGAAGTCGGTCGCTAGCTAGCAAGCGCAGGAAACTGTTATTATTATGAAAGCTGACACAGTAACGTCAATGTTGGCGCGAATCGGAGGAGTATCAGATGAATTTTTTTAATTTTAATTAATCAATTAATTTCTATATTTTATTGTAATGTGGAGACAAGGCTTTTAGCGACAATCATGTATTGCATTACAATATGTAAAAAAAATGATATGTAAAAAAAAATGATATGTACATTTTTTTTATTCTAAATATGATATTAGACCTCAAATCATCTGAGGCCTGGCGCCCCCCCTGCGATCTTTGGCGACCCCCCAAGGGGGTCGCGCCCCCCAGGTTGGGAACCACTGATCCACACCAATCAGAAGTGCTGTGCTCCACATGTACCAGACATTGTTAACCAATCAGAAATGGCCCATGATAGAAGGTGATAGACAGATTGACCCAATCACCTGCCAAGTATTTTTGAAAGTGCCTGCCCTTTCCAAATGGCTTCCAATGGAGCTTTCCTAGATGGTTTGGTGAAACAAACCATCTGAGTCAGGTTAGTAATGCTCCATCACATGTTTTACATATATTACAGGGTGAATCTTAAACTGAAGCTTGACTTTAAAGCAGGGGCAGGGAACAATTTTCCTCTCAAGGTCCATTTCCATGTTTTTCAACATCCTCCAAGGGCCGTACAAATTATTGACCCCTGCTTAAAAATACTAAAATCACAGCCCATTCATTTCGCCTTTCTTTCATGCTGTGCAAATAAAAAGCAACCTCTGAATCCAGATATCTTACCATGACTCGTGCATGCATGCACGTGCAATGGTTGTGGCATGACCACCAAAACAGAGATATATGGACACAAGATGTGTGCAATTTAGTTTCCTATCCATGTGAAAATGTTTTTAAGTGTGGGGGGGGGGACCTAACCTCCTCTAGGGGTTCCGGGGGGCATGCTCCCCTGGGAAGATTTTTTTTTTTTTTAAATGTTGAAGTTAAAAGCATCAATCTGGTGCACTTTGACAGCAAAATGAAGAGATCTATGGATACATCTCTCAACATCCACATGAAACAGAACTGTAAGCAGATATTCTTTTTCTTTATGGATATTTTACAAATCACTCCCCTTTAAAACTGTATTCTTGTTTATTAATAACAACTTTTTTTACTATCATATAGTATTTTATATAGTAGTTTACTTTATTCTCTTATTATTTTATAACTATAATGATCATATAAAGATGTGCCTCACTGGTTGTAGAAAAAGCTTCTTATATTCGTTAGCATAGCTAGCTAACAAGATGCTAATATAAACAAAGTTATTGACTGATCAGTATGACAGATAAACTAAAGCAACACATCCTCACTCCCAGGTCGGCCTATGTTGACGTTATGTCAAGTCCCCTGCCGGCTTTTTCCAACGCAAGGGGGGGGGGCCTTAGCGTCCATTTTCAACGCGAGGGGGGGGGGCCTTAGCGTCCATTTTCAACGCAAGGGGGGGGCCCTTAGCGTCCATTTTCAGCTTTCCGGGATGTCCATGTGCTTCTATGGACGCTCATGGAAGCACGGCATTCGTTTGTGTCAACTGCCCTTAAAGGCAATGAAGACACTACACTACCCAGAATCCCCAGCTATCGTTTGGACTACACCATGTGCTCTGTTTGACAAACCCCGTGATAGTCCTCAAGCTCTGTGATTGGAGAGTGTGCTCCGAGGGTTACCGAGCCTCGAACAGCACTTGAAATGGGATGGAACCACGGCAGACTGTTCAAAACTGGATTTGAACGGGTCCACCGCGTCCCCCCCCCTCCCCCACCCCGTCCCCAGAACTACACATGCTGGCTATTCTGTTTCGCAACATGTTCTCTATGGCACGTCTCTACTGGGAGTTGTAGTTTTAAAAGACGTTTTCGTATTTCCCATAATAAGAAGTTGCCAGTATTAAACTGTGTACATCCCTGGAGGTTTAGGGGACAGGAAACACTCACATTTAAAACATATAATTAATAAATGGGTGAAAATTGCTGGTGCCCATAATGGGCAGTATTAATATATATACCCACACGCCAGCTAAGGTCAGAAGAGCTTTATTTAACAGCTGGACTTATGTTTGTGACCCCTCCTGTTGTTAATTGATAACATTACATTACATTACATTAATTGATAAGCCTGAAACATGCACTTGTCAAGGTTCATAGGCACATTTTGCAAATATGGCAGTAGCCATCGATCAGCTTAAGATAAGATATACTTTATTGATCCCAAGTTGGAACATTTGCGTTACATCAGCATGTGTAACAGTTAAATCTGCAGTGGTGTTTATTTGAAAATCATTTAGTATAATCACACAAATTCTGTGTTTTATATTTAACAATTCTGGGTTCTTTATTTATTGATTGTTCAATACCTGACAAGGCCGGAGATGAAATATCTGCATACATCTTATAAGAGCATAATACATTATGTATAATATCAGTTAAAATAAGTGCTTCAACATAGTTAACATTGCTGGAGGTATGCACAAATATTGATAGATGTCTTGTAATGCACTATTGAGGAACCTGCGACCCAAGTTTTTCATTCAGTGCAGAACTACACCATAGTTGTGTAGGCCTATATGATCTGTCAATAAACCTTAGAAAATCTTGAAATCTTGAACGGGATGTGCAAAATAGTCATTATATACAGTCTTTAATTAACTATTAGTAGAGAATAACGAGTAATGAATATACTTTATAGGGATCCTATTAATATCTAATAATAAAAATAATGAAATTCAATAACATGCTTTAACCACCAGGTGTCTCTTTATATCATCTGTGCACCTTTATGGTGTAAATACAGCCTATCTACCAATTGGATCAAATATAAAAGTGAGCCGAATTAGTGTTGATACGGCAAAGAGACGTATTGTGTGAAAAGAAATGTAAGATGTTGTTTAATGGCTGATATATTTATGATCCACGTCACGTTTTCAGTTCCTCATGTTTGTCTTCTCATCAGGGCTCTATAAATACAGAACTACGGCAGATATGTAATATTTAATGCAGCCGAACCGTGTATTACAATGCCGGTATGTGATGACTTTCAAAGAGAAAAGCAAGCACACTCGGAATAAGGTATTATTTTATTTTCTTTAAACGTTTTCGGTCTGTTTCCGGTATTTGTTAATGACGATGTGCTGTGAGATGTGAGACTGGAATTGCACAGGGGGAAATAACGTATCTTTAGATGCGGATTTTGTTAACTAATATGTTTGCGCTGTGGACCAACACTATACATTGACGGGGAAGGGGGTAGCAATAAAGATAACACCATTAAACAGTTACACAACATAACAGAAATAATATCGATAGCAGCGTCCCTAGCAACCACCTTGGTAACAATGAAAACGTTGGACGCAATTTCCTGAAGTAATCTTCGTAATAACTAGCAAACTAAAGATCATGTACATCCACTGCACACATAATCTAAAATAACAACTCATATTTCTCGCATCAAATGACATCAAAACGCATTTTAATAGCCAAACTAACTTTAAAATAGGCATTTTACACCCAGAATAAAACGAAGTTCGGCCATGTTTTCTTTTTCTGCAGGGAGAAATGATAGCTGGGGATTCTGGGTAGTGTAGTGTCTTCTGCCATCATTTACTCCGAAAAAAGATTTGTTTCTCCGAATCGAAGGGGAAAAATACAAAAGCATTGCACACAATTTAAACCAATCAATGTTGTGTAATTAACAAGGATAATCTGGTGTTTTTTAGTCGATGAGTAGTGCAGATATCACTGTAAAATCAATCGTCAGTAAGGAGAATATTTACTTCCGGGTGTACAATTCTCCGCTATCCAATGAGAATGGACGCTCACATTGCCTTTAAGGGCAGTCGACACAAATGAATGCCGTGCTTCCATGAGCGTCCATAGAAGCACATGGACATCCCGGAAAGCTGAAAATGGACGCTAAGGCCCCCCCCCTTGCGTTGAAAATGGACGCTAAGGCCCCCCCCCTTGCGTTGAAAATGGACGCTAAGGCCCCCCCCCTTGCGTTGGAAAAAGCCGGCAGGGGACTTGACATAACGTCAACATAGGCCGACCTGGGAGTGAGGATGTGTTGACTAAAGACACAGCCACGCAAAAACTGCAGCATGTGTATGGTTCCTTATCTGAAGTGGCGGAGCGACGTTCTGGTGCTCTCCGTCAGAACTACATCCCTGACGAGACATATACCACGTGATGACACGTTAGGCTCTTGTTCTGTTCAAGGACCCTGACCTTGGCCAGGAAAAATAGGCACTCGCTTGTTTCTTTTGTGGTCTAGATTTCTTACATGTTTTTCTTTTTTGCGTGTATTTATAAATTACCTCGCGGGCCGTACCAAATGGTCTCGCGGGCCGGAGGTTCCCCACCCCTGCTTTAAGGCAACACAATGGAAGTTTCACGTAAGTTTAGTTATTTCACTCGTAGCTCGGGCTGCGGGGGTGCTAGAGACGGGAGCACGTTGATACGACCTTCCTAGCAGGAGATATGGCTGAATTTTACAATAAACTTCCGTTGGGACGCTTAAAAACAAATATCGGAAATTGAATCGCAATCGCTGTCAGAAAAATCACAATTAGATTTGGCCCCAAAATCGTGCAGCCCTGACCTCTTAAGCCCCACGGACCCGGTTCCGGGGCCGAAATCGCGTGATTTGCAGGAAACAACGTCTAAGGAACCGTAATATTTTATAAACTATGAATATTTTATATCCATATAACAGGAAAAAACTCATTTAACTGATCTTTTTCATTTTTTTCTTCAAAAAAAACACACAATGCTAACTGTGAGCCTCTGAATTAGCCCCGAGCTAAATGCTAACCTATTACTGCACCGAAAATCACTCCTAGCTCCCTTATTACTTATCCTAGCTGCACATCCAACTCATAGTTTATGATCGTAAAGACACAGAATCTAACGGTGCCCACCTCAACACTGAACGATACAAACTCGCGACGTTATCAACAAAAACGTACATCAAAACATGTGGCGCTAGGTAGCCACAACCGCTAACATGGCTTACCTTGGTTTTGTCTAGTCTAAACTGGTCTTCAATGGCATTAAAACGATAACAACGATGATGTAGTTAATCCATAGGTTAATCCAAATCTGATTTGATCAGATAGGGATTAAAAGTTTTGAACTCCTGGGCCCAAGAGTTCAAAACTTGTAATCCCTATCTGATTAGATCAGATTTATCTTTTGGGGAGCTCAAAACCAAAAAACAGGACTAGGATCACTTTGATAACCGATCAGATCAGGAAATCCAATCCAAGCTTTAATCTGGATCAAATCTTCAAAACGGGTAGTTCAAACCGACAACACAGGATTGGGATCAATTTGATCCCAAAAAACTGGATTATCCTGATCCCACCAGAGGGGTGGATTTCCAGTGGATTACCAGAGCAAAATGTACTGTACAATTTATTTGAAATATGTTTCAATTTAAATTAGATGGCAAAGTTTTTTAACTGAAATAATACACAATTTTTAGCCTTCATGGGAAATACATTTTATTTTTCCATTTTTTGCTCACGTTTGTGGCGGCCTATTTTCAACCAAATGTTGATGACATAAATGTTTATGCTCATGAAAGTATCACAACAAAGATTGTCAATCACAAATGTAATTTAGATTAAATTAAAAATATCTTCAACAAAAAAAAGTCCATCATCTGTCATCACCTTTCAAAAGTAATTGCAGACAATAGCATCTCGCCTTGCACCACCACTCAGTCTCTCATTTAGAGGGAAATCCATAGGTGGGCCTAGATCATCAGCAGGTGCGAGGGGCTCTAGGGGATCATCGATGTCAGAGAGGGGGACTCTGCGATGGACAGCGATATTGTGTAGCACAATACAAGCCAGTGTTATTTGGCATGCAAAACGCCTCTTCAGTACTCCATTCAAGCGCTCAATGGCACACCTTGTTCTTCCATGGGCATTGTTGTAGCGCATCTGTGAGGGAGTGTTGGCCGTGGGAAAAGGTGTCATCACCCATGGTAGGAGTGGGTAGGCACTGTCGGCTAATATAACTCCATCCGGCCTGTTGGTTTGGAATTCAGTGAACAACCGTCTCTCTCTGAAGATACGTGCATCGTGGACTGACCCAGGTCATCTCACAACACAGTTGGTGAGCATCTCCCACAAGTTGCACATTGATGCTGTGCCTCCCTTTCCTGTTGACATATTCCCACTCCCTCTGACGAGGTGCTTGAATATGTACATGGGTGCAGTCGATCACCCTAATGGTGTTGGGCATGTCTCCCAGAAGAAAAAACTTCTGCTTCACTTTGGCAATCTGGCCATCAGTGGGAAAAGTCACAAAGTGATCCAGCAGGCGAGCCAGTGCATCAGACACAGCTGTCACCACTTCACCCACTGTTGTCCTGTGGACTCCCATGCTGTCAGCTATGCCCTGATAGAATGTTCCACATGCGTAAAAGCGCAGGGCAATGAGGACCTGCTCCTCTACAGTCAGAGCATGACTCCGCAAGGTTCTGCCCTGCAGTTGTGGCCTGGCCAGATCAGCATGTAGTTGATGTCATCAAGTCCAAATCGAAAACGATTGTACAGTTCTTCTGTTGTGTACTGTTGGAGAGGTTTGGGGCGCTCGGTGTGGACCCTTTGGCGGTAACCTCTCCTTCCAGCATGGAAGATGTGAACAATCCCTGCCATGACTGTGTTCTGACTGTTGTTTCAGTCAGTAGGCCTACATCAGTCTCTGAATAACAACTCATTGCAAATACACACCTGGAATGCATGTCCAGATTGGTTAGGGCCTGTGGTTAATTATGTAATTAATAGCAAGGCCTTACAGGGTGTAAGGAACAATTATGACTCCATAGTTGGTAGCTTTAACAGAGAGGGTGGAGCGACTAAAGTAAAGAGCGGAATATGGATGGAAGTTACAGACAATGTGGATGCCACAGGATCTGGACACAAGAGGACGGTGGACCAAGTGAGGTTGAGGTGGAAGAATTTGAAGCAGCAAGCTACCAAAGACCACAGCCAGGCTAAAAACCCACAGACGGATAACACACCACATAAAAGGGGACAATACACAGATGTGGTGCTTGATATCATTGGTGGTCAGCAGTCACAATCTTTACTGGATGGTGAGTCGCAGGTATGTGTGATTTTATCCTTGTTCCTATAGAACTACAATTATTATCTTGTATAATTGTTATTTTCATCGTACTACAATGGCTATATGTCTTACATAGCATCCTAGTACTACAATTTTCCAGGTTGCATGCTTGTTATCATCTTATTAAGGGGTATAAAGTATATTGATAAACTTTCATTTCAGGTCGTCAATGCACCTGATGTGACACACACCATTGAAGATGAGGTCCTCCTGACCCATGTGGATCCAGAAGCTGGACCTTCAGTCAGGCCTGATGACAAACTGCAAGAGCCACCTCCAAAGAGAAAATGCAAGCGCACCAGAAAACCAGAGCAGAGGGACGATGCCTACGAGACTCTGCTGAGCCGTGACACGGAGAGGGCAGAGATGCAGATCCGTCTGGACGAAGAACAAATACAGCTGTGCCGGCTTCAGCAAACTGAAACCTCACTGAGAATTCAGCTCCTCAAAGCACGCCTGGATGATCCAGCTGCCTTTGAATGAATGCTTTATTGTTGTTACCCTAGTGGGAGTATTTTTTTTAATTACAATTTCATTATGATTTGAGGTCCTTTATGTATTTAAAAATATAATTAAACATTATAGATGTCTCTGCAATGTGGTCTCTTGTCTTCCTTGTATTATTTTTCATATCCACTAGATGGCGATCGGTAGGATTAAAGCACTGATATTCAGGATCGAGTCATCTTGAAAAATCGTAATCTGGATCAGACTGATCCTATCCTGAATTGCTTTGAACTCCAGGGACAACATTTGGCCGACTTGTCTGATCCTGGATCACAAAAAATGGGATTTCAAAATCTGATCGGATCTGATTGAGATTAAAAGCTTTGAACTCTTGGGCCCTGGATATTATTTTAGAAACTGCTTTCATCACGACGTGATGTTTACAGTGAGAACAGCTGTGAGGTCTGTGCAGAAAGCAGAGCACTGTGCATAATATATATCACTCAGTATAACAGGCCTACTCTCTTTATTTGCTTTAGTTTAGTAGATATCTACAAACAAAGAGTCGATATTTTTCTAAAACCATTTAGTGCTTCACATAATAAAATACACAACGGCTGTAGCCTGATTATGCTTTAGGCAACCCAGTCTCACGGCATTTCGTGTTCACCAACACGATTTTTAATCTATTGATTCGTGTTCACCATCACGATTTGCCCCTTTTTTTCGTGTTGCACAGCACGATTTTAAAAACAATGTATTTCTACTGGTAACGTGTTTCGTGCCTGCAGGCTGCAGCACGTCTTTTTCTCCGGTCGGGTCGTGGAAGACCGGAAGCTGTGTGGTTCATAAAAACATGTTCTTACTCAATATCAAGCCACAATTATTGTTTTTATTTTAAATCGTATAATGTCTGACTTTTGTTGTCGTCTGTGAGGAAAATAAATGGGGCTCAGAGCCTCAAGATACTGAAATCTGTATTTTTTAAATCTTTTTTTCCTTCTAATTTGTTATTCTTTTCAAAATAACACAATGTTATTTACTCACCAATAACACACAATTATCCTTGCTTTTATTTATTGGTTTAATTCCATAATCTCGGGCTTTTTTGGCGTCCGTCAGGAACTGAATTTCAAAGTAAATATAACCGGAAACAGACGTAGGCATTTCGAGCGATTACCCAAGATCCTCAGCTTTGGTTTTAAGCTCTCTGATTGGATGTGTTAGCCGCAATGCATGCTGGGAGTTGGTGATTATATTATATGAAATCCGGAAAACATTTTAAAAGTATAAAATAATACTTAATTCCGAGTGCTCTTGCTTTTCTCTTTGAAAGTCATCACATAACGGCATTGTAATACACGGTTCGGCTGCATTACATATTACAGATCTGCCGTAGTTCTTTATTTAGAGAGCCCTGATGAGAAGACCTTTGGAAAAACTGGAAGAAATGGCGCCGAAACTGAATACTTGACGTGGATCATAAATATATCAACAATTAAACAACATCTTCAATTTCTCTTCACACAATACGTCTCCTTGCAGTATCAACACTAATTCGGCTGACTTTTACATTTGATCTAATTCATAGATAGGTTATATTTACACCATAACGGTGCACAGCTGATAGAAAAGGACTGTAGTTTTTAAAGATATTACTGATTTTCTTTGAATGTAAATACTGAGTCTGAAATAGTATAGCAATATGCTGTAAAATGATGTGAAAGCATGCATAAAACTATACATCTTCAGATGTTGTACATACACATTAATAATACAAAGTTATTATGGCTGTGTCTACCTTGTGTGCACCTCCTAGTGGTTAAAGCACGTTATTGAATTATTGTTTTTATGTGTTATATTCGATTAAAAAAATATTAAGAGTACATACTTTCATAGGGGGAAAGTATAAATATAGAAATATAGAATATAAAAAATCAAGAAGATACTATAAGTGATCTCTACAATAAAACAGTTTAGTGCAGGATGTACACAGATATTAATAGGAGGAGGTGCAAAACAGAAAAACGGATTAACCTTTATTTAAACATTAAATATTAAGCCTGACAAAGTAATTAACATCTAATATATTGCTTTCCTGCAATGTTAACTATGTTGAAGCACTTATTTTAACTGATATTATACACATTAATTATACTCTTATGTAGATTAGAATAAGAAATGTGCAGAATATGACAGTTTAATGGTGGAGGTACACACATATTGATAGATGTCTTGTACTGCACTGTTGAGGAACCTGTGACCCAAGTTTTTCATTCATTGCATAACTACACCGTAGTTGTGTGTGATATGTCAATAAACCTTTGAAAATCTTGAAAGGGATGTGCAAAATAGCCATAATATACAGTCTTTAATTAACTATTAGTAGAGAATAACGAGTAATGAATATACTTTATTACTTGTTTCCATTCATGTCAATTGCAGATACATGTTTAGTCTTCTCAAGCACCAACTATCAAATATCTCTCCTGATTGTTGGCACTTGACAATCACCTTACCTAAATTTTACTCAGGTGTAACTAAAGTCTGATTTAAGGGTTGTTTATATTTCACATCATTAATCAGAATCTGCTCAAAGTAACTCAAATAAATGCAGTGGAGTGAAAATACCAGGTTAACCTCTGAATTGTAGTGGAGTAGAATTACAAAGTAGCAATGAGCTGTCATGTGGGTATATATTAATGCTGCACATTATGGACACAAGTGATTTTCACCCATTTATTAATTATATGTTTTACATTTGATAACACCAATGTGTTTAATACTGGCAACTTCTAATTGTGGGAAAAACGAAAACGATCAGTAGAGACGTCCCATAGAACATTTTGCGAAACACAATAGCCAGCATGTGTAGTTCTGGGGGGGTGTTCGATTCCAGTTTTGGATAGTCTGGCGTGGTTTCGTTCCATTTCACACAGCTGTTTGACGCTCTGCGTAACCTTACGGGGATTGTAGTCCTAAACGATAGCTGGGGATTATGGGTAGTGTAGTGTCTTCGGCCATCCTAAACTCAGAAATGTTGACAATCGCAATGATGTTCGAAATGTCCCTTATAGGCCTACGTCTGTTTCCGGTTATTTTTATTTTGAAATTCAGTTCCTGACGGACGCCAAAAAAGCCAGAGATTATGGAATTAAACCAATAAATAAAAGCAAGGATAATTGTGTGTTATTGGTGAGTAAATAACAGTGTGTTATTTTGAAAAGAATAACAAATTAGAAGGAAAGAAATATTTAAAAATACAGATTTCAGTATCCTGAGGCTCTGAGCCCCATTTATTTTCCTTACAGACGGCAACAAAATTATACGATTTAAAATAAAATCAATAATTGTGGCTTGATATTGAGTAAGAACATGTTTTTATGAACCACACAGCTTCCGGTTTTCCACGACCCGACCGGAGAAAAAGACGTGCTGCAGCCTGCAGGCACGAAACACGTTACCAGTAGAAATACATTGCTTTTAAAATCGTGCTGTATAACACGAAAAAAAGGGGCAAATCGTGTTGGTGAACACGAATCAATAGATAAAAAATCTTGTTGGTGAACACGAAATGCCGTGAGACTGGGTTGGCTTTAGGAGCTGTAGGTGTGTGTTGTACAGTGTGTGTGGTAGTGTGTAGGTATGTGTGTGTTGTAGTGTGTAGATGTGTGTGTGTTGTACACAGTGGCGTTTTTATATGTACAAAAGTGGTGGGGTACAAAAAACGTAGATGTCTACTCTATATGCTTCTGCAGTGAGGTTCATGGCTGGTGAGGCACTGACACTGATTCTTCAGGTTTACAAATATAAAAGTAGGGTAGACATGTGGATATTATCCGGCTGAACAAAACGTGCATTTATCTAACAGGTTGTTTCCCACAGATCTTATTTTAAGCTATTTTCTAAAATCATATGGAGAAATTTCGAGGGAAGCCATGCGCAGTTTACTTCCGGGTTTTAGGACGCGTCACTGCAGCTCTCGTCTCCTCTTCACACACCACACTTTTCGCGGCACACTTACTTACAGCCAATCAGCTCTGAATTATGTGAGATGACGTATGGTGGGGATGGCAGCACTATGCCCCTATGGTCATTATTTTTTGCCACACACATTAAATAGGACAATACTCTGAGCATGCGCAGTGTAGTTTTTACAGTCACCATTGACTTAAACAGGGAGAGGGAGGGGCAGGATCGGGTTTTGTCCCACATGGCTCTAAACAGCTCAATAGGCCCACACTGTAGACACTAATTAGAACACATACTAAAACAGCAATGTACAGACGAATCAGATGATTAAACATGATCTTAAAATATATTTTTTGCAATCATTATTTTTAATACTTTCTGCTGACACTAGGTGGGGCTGTGCCCCACATGCCCCTAATGATCA
Organism: Pseudochaenichthys georgianus; assembly: GCF_902827115.2. Taxonomy (NCBI): domain Eukaryota; kingdom Metazoa; phylum Chordata; class Actinopteri; order Perciformes; family Channichthyidae; genus Pseudochaenichthys; species Pseudochaenichthys georgianus. The sequence goes on from NW_027263084.1 coordinate 130,593, forward strand.
GTCGCCACTGCTTGTACAGTGTGTAGGTGTGTGTGTGTTGTACAATGCGTAGATGCGGCGGACAGACGGGTCTCAGTTAGTTTGGTGTCTATGCTTACTTTTATTAATTGTACAACTTTTTGCAATTTCAATTCCCCATTTCAGCGACCAGAGAGAGGGGGGGGATATAGATTCACTCTCATGCCTATGTACAAACCCCTTTCTTCCCAAGTATGCTTCTCCCACTGGAGGCTTAAATTAGAAAATGTTTTGGAGATTTTTTTCAGCACAACCATCGATGACCAAAATAAGTTTTGCACTCATTTTTTTGGAAGATCTTTCCTGAAAACAGTTCTCTTTAGTGACTCAATGTGGAATTTGATAAGATACTTTTGAATGCAGGTGCAGCTACAACTCCTGGCTCAGTCAAAGTTTATTATATGCAGATCACAGACCACTTACTCGAGGGGATACACAATGGAGTAATGCTAAGCATCTTTACAGAGATGCTTTCATAGAAGAACACTTCTGTAGCCAATGCAATAAAAGTTTATTAGTTTTATTTTCTTTAAAAAAAACAAGCAGGTGACAAAAATACAAAAGAGAAAAACAAGGGGTCAGAGCTCCCAGCAGTGCCAACATAGTTACCACTGGATCAAGACAAACTAACAAATATGGGTCAGTGGACACATGGCCATCTTCTCCTTATGTGAAGCACTAATGCTATACTTATGCTCAAGGGTGTGAGCGGATTAAATGGGATACCTCGAGCATCTCAAATGCTGCAACCCAGCCATCGCTCGGCAGAGGCCCCAACAGGAGCATGTTTGAACCAGCCTCTGGTATCTCGGCTCACTGTGCTGCCTGCAAGAATAGCACCTCTAATGCTGTCCAAATATAAAACATACCGATTCTAAGCAGGCTTTAAGTCTATAGTTCACAGTTGCGCGAGAATAGGGATTACTTAAGTCACAGCATTCAGACTAAATTCAATCCATTTTTACGTGTGCCGTTTGTTAATCATTCTCCTAAAAGGAGAAGTTGCCCACAGATTAAAAACAAAAAAGTTTGGAATGGTGGTATGACAGCTCATTTATAAAAAAATACGTGAAAAAAAGGAAAGGTATTTAGTCTCAAGTAAACTTTTGGATCTGAAGTTACCTTTCCAAAAATTGAAATATGATATAAATTTGTTTTTTCTTAAACATTTGAACAGGGCATTTGTGTTTGGTGCACAGGCGTCTTGTCTACGACACAAGACTTCATCAGAATCAAACATAAGGAGACCCCAAAGTGACTGACCGTATGACTGTGCACACATGTGGGCAGCCATGGTGTCACTCATGCAAAGACAAGAACCTCAGGGGGAAACCCAGAACATGTTGGACTCAAAAACCAGGCACATGTCAAACACAAGTTATGTTTAGCGACTATGTCACCATGACAACTCACATTGACCAAGGATGTGAAGACCTTTTAAATACTGTTAACGTCTGAACAAGAAAATGACCAAAAAAAGAAGTTTCTAAAACGTTGCTGCATGGGGAGCATCAAACTAGTGTACAGACTCAGTCAAAGAGTATTGCCTGTCCTCTACTCAAGACAAACTAACACCAGGAGGGACAGAGACTTCTAACGCATCCTGTACTCCGACGTCTTCGACACCTCACACAGCTGACCTTTGAAGTCCAGGTCGACGGTGAAGTCCAGATCCCTCTGAAAACACAACGTGTCAGACAAAACGAACCACGCACAAGAGTACATAAGAACTTCCAAACTTCTTGCTTACATTGTTCTTGCTGTTTGGCTTCATGCTGATTGTGCCAAAGATCTCTTCCCCGGTCTTCACAGTCAGGTAATCGTCCAGGTAGAAGACGGTCTGCTTCCAGTGGGTGTATGGAGACTCTGGGCCTGAGGAGGGAAGTGAACAGCAGTCTGCTGTTAGAACTCAATACTTTGGAGTTCTGAAGATGTTCATTTGATCCAAGTCAATGCCCAAAGCATGCACCCATCATAGTGGTTCAGAGCAGGATGGTTTAACCCATAAATGCAGCCAAATAAAGAAACTTTATTCTGTTTAGGCAGTTACTTATGGTACTGTAGAAACATCTGTACTGTTTTCAAAAGGCAAGTGATACTGCTGTACAAAGTAGATGCCTGTTCCATCTCGTTAAGAACCATTTGGGAAAGAATGCTCGCTGTTACTTTTACCATTTGACTAGAGTTTACAGATGTTGAATTACCAGTGCCAATTAATTGCCAATTCTAATCCATGGTATGCAAGCACATATCGAAGACTCACAGTCTGAGTGTCTTCGAGTGGAATATGGTTATTATTGACACTAAGACATACACACAGCGATAGAACACTGTCCAGTGGGATCATTAGTAATTGTACTGACTGGTGGAGAAGCCGGTCCTCTTGTGACAGCGGGTGAACTCTATGTTGAAGTAGGTGACCAAGGCATGGATGTAGTCATTCCTTTTCACCTGCAGGCAGAACGGGGAGGTGAAGGTCAGATCGTCTGCCTTCACTGTGTAGATGTCCACCTCCTGAAAAACAAAGGGAGGAGTTTATTATAGAAAACACGTCACTGCGGATGACACTGTGCGCCAACACTATTTGAAAATCATAACAATCTCAACGCAAACATTGGTCCACCCACCTTGATGAGACAGGCGCTGCTGACCAGCTGCTTAGGATCCACCACGTCAACCAGGGGTTCCTTAATTGCCACCTCCTTGATGCATGACATATCAAAACCATATACGTTCTCCCACCCTAATACAGACACAAGAGCAGAAATGAGATGTGCGGCTCTCCAGTCGTGTGCCAAGGGTTGAACTCATTAGTCAACACATGTCATTGTGCGATGTGTACTTTGGTTTTGGGATCATGGTTAAGGACTGTAGTTAAAATAAAATGTGTGAGCGGTACAGTGTGAGCTGGATCAGTGGTGTCGTTTCCTGGTTGCTGTGTGGGTTATGCAAGACACAGCGGAACTCAGCCTGAGCAGTGTGGCGAACTGTGAGTGGAGATCCACGAGAGTGAGAGTGCGTGTGCCGGCGAAACTCCGTGCAGTACCGCGGCTAGGGATGGGTATCGAGAACTGGTACTAAGTTAGTACCGGTACCTGACGCTGGACAAACTGTGCTGCCATCGGTATATGAATTACACTACTTCCTTAGTTTAACCTGTCTTTTTTCTTATTAGAAACAGAGTTGGCGACACTAAAAGTGAGATATAATGTTTGTTTAGCAATAATACATATGACCTATTTTTTTTACATGTCTCCAGTACCGATAAGACTGATAACGTCGGAGCTTAACTGTAGCACGGTCTTTAATAATTCAGCCTGGGGGCTCGGTACCCATCCCTTGCCATGATGATAATTGTGTCTAACCTTTGCCGTTTTGTGATCAAAAGTTGTGTTCAAGGGGATAAAAATGGTTAATCCAATGTTTGTGTAACTTTAAAATGAATACTGATAATCCATCAATACAATTATAAATAAACTGATTATAATGGTTAGCCGACTGGAGCTTCCGGTTTCACTGAATAATGATCATGTTTACATGGATTTATGAACTGCCCCTAATTACCAGAGACACTGTCAAACACTCATACCTGCTTGGTATGACATTGAAAAAGGTAAACAAAATAAAATGTTGTTTAATCTTCACATCTTGTAATCATGTCTATAATTTTGAGCACCAAATTATTGAAAAGTATCGGAAAGATCTTAACGATACCCATCCCTAACCACGGCTGAGAAAATATAAGGCTGAGTGAGTGAGTGTGAGGAGCTCCACGGATTAGTCCATTTGGACCTTGGTGTCATTACGTCCCTATAGTAGGGGAAAATGTCCAACGAGGCGAGGCGTTCTGGGGCAGCATAGACAGGTCTTTTCTGTGTTAGTTTTACTCGCTTTGAGGGTTTGTGACTGCATACCGTGACATCCAGAAAACGCTACATAACAACAAGGGGACGGGTAATAACCAGAAAAGCATGACATGGGACCTTTAAGATACTTTTTCTTTTTAAAGAGTAGAAAATGGCTAGTTACCCATGGGTAGACATGAGTAAATACGTTTATATACGTAAACCATTAAGTACAAGGAACGACCTCACAATGAGTCTCCTGACACAACATAGACCCATGAATGTTAAACTACTCACAGTGGATTTTGTAGTCCTTGTACTGTCGGTCTTCGATGGCAGTGACATAAAGGGTTGCCCTGTCTGGGAAAATGAGTCCATCTGGTCTCTGTAGCGGGGAAACAGAAGTCAGACTCGTGTGAGAAACAAGCAACATGTTGTCACATGTCCAACTCATGATTGGAGTCTAATAGCAGTTTTATGCCAATTCTATAAAACATAGAATATTATTTAACCAAACATTACCTTAAATTCTCATATTAGCTAGAATTGAAGTCCATGAATACAATGAAACTTGCCATAGGAAGGCTTTATTTTAAGTGATTGGTAAAATAAAAATGTATTTGTTATGGCAGCACAACACAAAAGTACTGTTGTGTCAGTTTGGACTCGTGGGAAACCTCATCACTGCAGTGCAGAGGAACTCATTTATTTTAATGTGTTGAGACAGACAAACAAATATACACACCAGCCATTTGTCCCTGGCATAAATAACTGTGTTGAGCATGGACTCGTAGAAGAGGCAGTAGCCCATCCACTCGGATATGATGATGTCGACGCCATCTGTAGGCAGTTCCACCTCCTCCACCTTTCCCTTGATGATAGTGACAACTGTAAACACAGAAAGGGTCATCAGCTACAACCTTTACGTGAGATCCAAAGACATTCCTATATCGAGCAACCATGAATAATTCCACTAACTCACCGTCATCCATCTTGTTGGCCTTCACAATTTTCACAGCGTAGTCTGAGATGCTGCTACACTCAATCTAAGACAAAGAGCAACATTTTAATTCACACAGCCTTCTTATGCCACTAAAGAGCAACAGTTAACATGGGTGAACCCTTCCAACTGGATCAGTACCAACACATACCCCGATAACCTTCTTGGCTCCAGCTTTGGCAGCAAACATACAGAGAATGCCTGTCCCACTGCCCACATCCAGCACCACCTTGTCCTTAAACAGATGCTTGTTGTGGAACATGGAATTGCGATAGGTCAGAGTGCGAACCTCATCTTTCAGCATTTCCTACATTTGAAGGAACAAATGGAGGGTTAAACATCGTTACACAAAACAGAAACGCGTTATATGGGTTGATCATTTGAAAACCTAAGCACAGCAGTTTGTCGAGTTGAAAGGGACTTACCTCATGGATGCCAAAGTGGGCGTAAGAGTCAAAGTAGTAGTCCTTTGATGTCATATCCTCGGCTGCAGGCTTGGCTGAGCTCTCCCCCTGAGAAATCTCAACAAAAGACACCCACAATTACAACCCAAGTAAGTTCGGCCATTGTGTCAGGTTTGGTCCAGCTCCCAACATAAAACCGATAGTTGTACTTGATGGGGACACAGACAGAATATTAACAAAGCAAACAGCCGTATGGTAAAGGTAAAACTCAACATAGAACAATTGGATATTCTTTGAACAGAGTACTAGCCACTGCATGAGCAAACGTTTTTTTGAGACACAAGCTGCAATTGTGTGCAGCTAAAACACAGTACTACCACCTTTATAGATGTACACACGTGTTTGGACAGATTTTTTAATGATGCTTAATTTAAAAAGAATAGATAATTCATTTTGATTTTGGTTTAAGCCAAAATAAATGTACTATGCTGCGACTGTCCGAGCAGGCAATGAATGAGGCCGCCCGCACAAAGATGGAGCACATGGTCCATGGTGCTGAAGTGATCGTGGCCTTCCTCTAAAAACGGATATTGTCAAATAAACATTAATCGAAAGCATCGGTACATCAGCTCATAGTCAGGCCACATTGTCACAGACAATTCACTCTCGGCGTTATTAGCCGTTTGCTTAAACTTACTACGTCACTAAAGTCGAACAACTATAAAATACAACAACAAGTCAGAAAATAAGATAGTGATGCCGCTAACAAAACACGACGCTGTTGGAAGATATTTACTTGATCGTGGAATGTGTTTGAACCAACAGAGGAGTAATGTAATGGATGAGCTAGACAGAAAGCTAACGGGGCTAACACGCTGGCTCCCATGCGGTCCCACAGGCCGGCTTGCTGTCGCACCAAGTAAAACTACGTTTCTGCCACCAGAAGTCGCTTTAACGTACAACGATGGCCATCGATTTCAAAGTCGATATACATACGTAAAGGTAAGCTAACACAAAAGTGTATACGTCAAAATGTAGCTGTATCCGATGAGCGACCCCAAATGAATGAGCGGGTGCATCACATAGTAACGTTAACGATAGCAAGTTAGCTTCAACTAAAATGGATGAATCATGAGCTGAAGCGAATGCAAGGACAAAAGCTAAACGTTAAGTCAAACAACTAATACAACATTCGGAATACTGATCATGCTGATATGCGCTTAGCGTGTACACAAATTAATTAGGTGTTTATTTAATTTCCTATTGGACACCTTACCTCCATCCTCTCTGCTGGCGCCGCCATTTCGATAGTCTGCCTGGCTGCGGGAGACTGAAGGACCCTCCACGCCCCGCCCTCTCTTTATACACCCAGGCCCCGCCCACAGCCAGCTCTCATTCTTCTTCTCTTTGGGTTTTAATTAACCTATGGTTTTAACCATTACCGCCATCTTCTGCTGAGTGTGGATCATCGATAAGAACCCAGCCATAATACCGTTTCTCTACAGCCACTTCTCCAACTTTAATTTTTAGCTTGAGTACCATCTCAAATGCCATTGGTCTGAACATTTATGGAAATTGAGGATTCAAATGAATTTTCTAATCGTCACACACATGCACTCACAGTCAAATTCAGTCTCTAAATGTAACCCTATATCCGCAACTAAACAGCATCTGGGAGCAGTGGGAGGCTCAAGGGCACTTCGGCAATGCCCAGAAAGTGAGCTGGTCCCTCTTAAAGTACTTGTCCCCTAATCTTTTCTCGGACCTGAGACCTCCAGCTGCCAAATTCCTTCTATTCAAATGAACATGTGTTTTTTCAATACAAAAGCGATGACTACATGCAGTGGAATGTTTATTTAACCTTATTTATATGGCTAAATTGAACCCTCGATTCTGATTGGTTAATTTAGCCCCTTAATATGGGACCAGACACCCAACTGAGTGGAAGTGGGATAGGGTGTGTAGGGGCAGAATTGGAATAGGACCTAGTAAGAGTGTCTGAACTTTGACTTCCTTCTGGAACTTCCATCAGATCTGGAGCATGTAATGGGGTTCTGACTTTCAAGAAATATCGGCAGGAGCGTGCCGAAACTACAACTGAACTACTTTACTAATACATTGTGAATGCTGAATAAACAGCAAAATATCTATTATTTGACTTAAATATTCTGCCAATCCCAACGTTTTCATTCCTCATATAACATTTCAGAAAATAACTATAGTAACAATTATGCAATCGGATTGACGCACCTGCCATAAAGGGACAAAATGTGACAACAACTTTAACAAACCTCTGCAAAAAAGTCAGTGTTAAACTGAGTGTTGAAAAACAGAATATCTTGAGTGAAGAATGTATCCTGATCAGTAGCTCAAGTTATTGACACCACCAACATGAAATCTAAATCAATGTGTTTGGCAGACTTTTTTCTTGCTAATGATAACAATATGTTAATCATATGCAAAATTGGATTCCTATAGCGTTTTTCATGACAATAAGGGGAGGGTTAGGATGGGGGGAATACAAAGAAAAAAAAACAAGGACAACAAAGACGATCAATGGGCATGGATTGGGGGGGGGGGGCTATGGGTAGGCAGAGGAGAAGAGATCTGTTTTGAGGAGGGACTGAAATAGTGTGAGCGACACGGAGTCTCAGAGATCTTGGGGGAGGGAATTCCAGGGCATTGGAGCTGCCCCTGCAAAGGCTCTGTCCCTGAAGGTGCGTAGATTGGCTTTCGGGATTGATAGGAGATTGGCTGAGGTGGATCTGAGACCGTTGGTGTATAGGGGTGAGCAGTGGCGGCGCCAGGGTGGCTGGGGTAGGCATACAGCCGTACCAAGAAATGGCTTAGCCCCACCTTAGCCCCACCATGAGAAAATGATGTTAAAGCAAAATAAAGTCCGCCAACTCGCGCAGAATAAATTGCACGGACAGCAGTTAGTAAGATTGATTTCAGCAGCCACTTGTCTGGAAATACCGAAGACTATAACGGTTTTGAAAACTTTTGTCACGTAGTGATCGTCTTCTCAACAGAACATCTTTGATAATGTCTTCTGGCCGATCAGAATCAAGATAACGGCGTGATGTTACATCTCTGTGGCCCTTTCTCATTTCTCTAACTCCCCTCCTCGACTCCTATCCTCGAGACGTAGTCCCGCCCACAGGAGATGCGAGCGGAGGAGCCGAGGAGGGGAACCGAGGAGAGAGGAGGGGAAGCAGCAGGCGGTTAGAGAAATGAGAACTCCTCTCCTCTGAGCGGTCATTTTAAAGAGACGTCCATTAATGATGACAGGAGGCACAGCAGTCCTCTGTCTGATGGACAGATGTGTTCATGACCACTTCTATATTTACTTTGATTCATTCACAGTGTGGTATCATGAGACAATAACAGGCTACACACACACACACACACACACACACACACACACACACACACACACACACACACACACACACACACACACACACACACACACACACACACACACATGTATATATTTATATAAATATATACAATTTCAGAATCAAACAGAGCCCTCTCATAATAACGTAACACTATCAGAGACTGGATATATCCCCCCCACTCTCTGGTCGCTACAATGAGGAAAATAAATTACGGGCCAAAAGTTTTATTTACAAGTATTAAAAGTAAGCAGAGGACACCAAACCAACTGAGACCTGTCTTTTCCCTGCATCTACGCACACACTATACCACACACACACACGCCCAGCTCCTAAAGCATATAATCAGGCTACAGCCGTTGTGTATTTTATTATGTGAAGCACTAAATGGTTTTAGAAAAATATCGACTCTTTGTAGATATCTACTAAACTAAAGCAAATAAAGAGAGTGGGCTTGTTATACTGAGTGATATATATTATGCACACTGCTCTGCTTTCTGCACGGACCTCACAGCTGTTCTCTCTGTAAACATCGCGTCGAGATGAAAGCAGTTTCTAAAATAATATCCAAAGAGGTTTCTCAATACTCAAATGTCCCCTCCTCGACTCCTCGGTCCTCCGTTAGTGACCCGGAAATGAATTTCAGCACGCCATTTTGAAGGACATCTCATTTCTCTAAATGCACTTCGAGGACCGAGGACCGAGGAGGCTCTCTGGAGGAGCTATAACCGAGGAGACACTAGCCTCATCCCAATACCCCTCCTCAACTCCTCCTTTCCCTCACTCGCTTCCCTTCCTTCTGTCTTAGCTCCGCCTCCGTAAGATGCGAGCGAGAGACACGAGGAGGTGACGTGAGGACAGAGGAGTCCTCAGGTATTAATTGGGATGTCCTTGTTCACTCAAACGTCACTTTTAAACGACGTCTGTTAACGTCTGTTAATGATGACATGTGCACACTGTATCCCCTCTCATCGGGCTTAACTGAATAACCCCTTAGAACCGGCCCATTTGTTGTTAAATATTTATTTAAATGAATGAATCTTTCTCTTGTTAGTCAAGGAATTCAATGTATGATGGTTGGTCCTGCTTTTGTGTTCCGTTTTGGTGTAAAATGTAGCCTACATTTAAATAAAAATATAATCATAGTAATGTGAAAGCCTTTTAGAAATGAATTGCACATAATAATTCCCACGGAGCTGTGAGCACTTATACATTTATGCAGGCCCGGTTCCAGAACAAAATGACTCAGGGTGCATCTGAGATTAGAGAGGGTGCAGTGGTAAAGTGCTATTTTTATAAGTGGGGAGTGGACCTAACACCCTCTAGGGGGGTCCTCACCTCCTCTAGGGGGGTCCGGGGGCATGCTCCCTCGGGAAGATTTGTTTTTAAATATTGAAGTTAAAAGCATCAATCCGGTGCACTTTGAGAGATCTATGGATACACCTCAACACCCATATGAAACACAACTGTAAACAGATTAACTTTTACAAATCACACCCCTTTTAAGACCAAAATCTCTACATGCATAGCAGAAGATGGCATCTTTTTCACATGAATATTCCAGCCAATCTCTGTTTTGAAACCATGAGCTGCAAAATGAGCGCCTTACCCAACTGTACAGGCGAGTTGGGTACTTTTTTTAATATACCTGGGCAGGTTCTGTTTTGCAGAGGTCCTCTGGCACTTGCGGGCCGCCGAGGGGTGGCGGTGTTTGGGGTAACGAAGACGACTGCTCCGCCTCTGTGGGCGAGGCGGGCCGGCTTCAATTTCCATCACTCTTGTTCGTTCTCTCTATGTCTGGTCATACATCAATCTGTTCCACGTAGCCCGTGTTTTTTTTTTTTTTTAATGTGTTTTGGGATTTGTATGTGCTTTGGTCTTCGCATATCGTGCAGCGTTTTTTTGTTGCGTTTGTGTGTTGTATTTAGTTTGCATCATTTCTGTAAATGCAGAGTTTCTGTTGTATTTGTTGTCAGGGTTTGTTTGTTTTTCATTTCATTATCTGCAGGTGTTTCCTGCTAATGTATGCGTTTTGGGCCATTGTTCTGCGTTTGCACCTGCCGGACACCGTACCTTGCAGATGACGAACGCGCAGGGGCACAGGTCACGCGCACCTGACATAATAACGTTACTTACTGTAACACTCCTATGTACTAGGTTGCTTTCAATGAGGAGTAGAAGAATGCCAGAAGAAGTGCTGATCCCAACATCCACGACGAAATTGTCTCAACAAGTGTCTGTTTGCTTCTGCATTTGAAATGCCACCTCTCTGTATAGCCGTGTTCAGCAATGTTTGCAGTCTCTGCAGAAACTCAGAGGCTTTCTCTCCTGTGTTTTGTTGTGTGCCAAGAAACCTTGCAAAGACCTCCTCCCCATCGTCAACTAACCCATATGCTGAGTCGAGAAGTTTGACATAATCACGGGCAGTTGCATGTGGACCTAGCAGTCTTACTAAGCTAGAAGCGGGTGGAAGCAGGCTCTCCAAAATCTTACGTCGCTGGATATCAACAGTGGGGCTATCATGCATCATAAGCTCCACATGGAGAGACCATGTCTCAAAGTCCACTTCATTTGGGGGCTTAGGATCTCTTCCTGAGAAAGGACCAAGCCATTTGGATCCTGGATTTGATGCATTGGAGCCATCATTCTTAATAACATGCTCTACGATGATCCTTTGAATCTCAGGGGGATTGACAATGCTGTTGTCTGATGCTGCTTTGTTGAATGAATGAGCTTGCTGCAATGATTTTGTCCTACCTCTAGCTTTGGAGGCAAGTTCTGGAGGAACACCTTGAGTAAGCTTGGTGTGTCTGCGTATCAAAGGAGTCCGAATGTCATCAGAGTCTGCATCACTCTCAGAGACTGAGCTGTCATTCTGATTCAAGAGTTCTGCACGCACTGTGGGTGTGGTTTTCTTAGTGGTCTGTGACATTTTGTAAGCTCCATCTATACGCCACATCATCTCAGGGTCTGCTACTTGGGAAACACTGTGGAAGGCTAGGTGCTAGGTCTAGAAAAGATTCCTCAGACTCAAATTCCACTAAAGCTTTAACACCACTGCCTTGCCCCGTCTGCCTCACCCTTAGCACTTTGTTAACAGGCCCAAAGGGTAAACAGAATTCAGCAATCTGGTCATCAGTATCTGTTGCAATATACACCATATTCTTGCTCAGAAGTCATAGTTAAATGAATTGATAAACAGTTTCTAAACAGACGAGAAATATGAATAACAGATTAAGAAAAGAAAAATGATTGTATGAATTAACATATCTACCAGCAAAAAATGTAAAATGTTTTTCCAATTATTCAATTCAAAACTACTCCACCTGGCCTGCTCTTCCTCTCCTCCCTCATATGCAGACTCTGCTGCCCCAGCACTGCCCCAAGTGGGAGCTGCTGTTTATTACAGGGTCTAAAACTCACTGCATTATTTGAGTGGGTTACATTACCGTTTAAATTGAGCAAATAAATGCAGCCAATGTTATTTAACCACAATTACAATTTATTTTATTTCACTATATTATATATATATTCTTCTTCTTCTTCTTCTTCTTCTTCTTCTTCTTCTTCTTCTTCTTCTTCTTCTTCTTCTTCTTGTTATTATTATTATTATTATTATTACCATTGGCGAGCCTTGACTTTTATAGCTAGGCCCTCTGTCCATCATGAACGAACTTATGCTAATCATAAATCTATCGATCATAAATCTATCGATTAGATTTATGATTCGAAAATAATAAAAGTAGGGTAGACATGTTGATATTATCCAGCTGAACAAAACGTGCAGTTTTCTAACATGTTCGTTTTCCACAGACCTTATTTCAAGCTTTTTTCCAAAATCCTATGGAGAAATCCCATTGCTTTCTGTCGAGGGAATCCGAGCGCAGCTTACTTCCGGGTTTTAGGACTCGTCACTGCACCACTTGCATAGACCGCATAGACCTCACAGCGGGCGGAACTTGTCATAAAGTCCGCGAAAATAAAGCCCGCCCATTTAGAGGGAAGATATGATTGGTCAATTGTACTGTCATTTGACATTACTCTCTCGTTGAGTTACTATAGCTGGCCCTCTGTGAATGTAGAGAGGGACCAAGCTCTCCCGTCTTCACAGTTCGCAGAGACGGCATTTAACCCTTCACATTCTAACAGAAACTGAACAGGTAGATTCTAAGGACTTATTTCTTTGGAAATGTTATTTTAAATACAATTAAATCAAATTATTTTGGTAAAACTAAAAATGTAACAAACAAAAAAATATTTAAAAAAAAAATGTTGTTTTTTTTTATGTTTTCAAATATTATTTTTTTAAATATCTTAGGCCCTCACAGAGGGCCTAGAGGGCCCTGACGGTTCGCCACTGATTACTACTATTATTATTATATATGTATTATTATTTATTTATTTTTATTTTTTCACTTTTCATTTTTCAAATGAGGGTGCATAACGACTCAACTGAGGGTGCAATGCACCCTTATGCACCCCCATAGAACCGGGCTTGCATTTATGTGACGCTTTTCCACTCATCTTCCAGTTGTCAGTTTTCCTCTGATGAAATCGACCGGCTGTGAAGGTGGGGGCGGGGCTTTTATACGCGAGTAGTGAAAACACTTCCGCGTAGTCTGCTCGCGTGTATCCTCCTTTTCGTCTCCTCCCGCACCCCTCCTCGACTCCTCCGTGTGCATTTCAGCTATTGGGACGTCCTTCAACATGGCGTGTCTTGATCGATTTCCGGGTCAAGTCCCGCAGGAGGGGAAGAGAGGAGTCGAGGAGGGGTATTGGGATGAGGCTATTGATGCATCCTCCAAGTCCGGCCGTGCGTCACGACTCTTTGAAACATCTCGGTTCCCGGAAATGCATCCACGAAGCAGCCGTGGAGGACCCATCAGTGTATCCTCGATCATAGCTCCTCCAGAGAGCCTCCTCGACGCTCGATCCTCGGTCCTCGAAGTGCATTTAGAGAAATGAGATGTCCTTCAACATGGCGCGCTGAAATTCATTTCCGGGTCACTACCGGAGGACCGAGGAGTTGAGGAGGGGGATTTGATGAAATGAGAAAGGGCCTGGATGATTCCGGCTTTTCTATTTTTAAGAATCTACCCCTTCACAACCCCCACCCAAACCCCTTTTTAAAATAAAACCCCTATGGAGTAACTATATCTGAACATCGCTACACTCACTGTGTGATAACAAGAAACATAGAATCCTATTTTAAATAAAAGCTCTTAGTTCAACTCTTGTTAGAGCTTAGACCTAGTTTGTGTTTTTCCTTCCAAAATTCCAACAAAGATAATTATTGGGAACCTCAACTCTTCTCAGTGCACTTCAACTCATTTGTGTAAAAAATCCAATTAGAACTTCTTTTGATGCTTACTCTTTTTCTGTATGCTTCATCCCTTCAACACATTGCTTCCACTACTTCTCATGCATGTTCAACTTTTATCTTCTGATTCATAATCAATGTAATCTTTTACATGTTCACATCTTAAATTCATTAGCCGTTTTATACACATTTCAAACAGTATTCCTATTTTAAATAGGCTAGCATTAATGCTAATTGAGCCCATTCACTCACCTACTACTGATTTACCCTCTTCCTACACATTCAAGCCGGATACAGTGTCAGCTTTTCAGAATGTATCATTTAAGCTTTAACACTTTCCAGGCAAGTCATTTCACATTCCTGCTTTTTTAGCTTAGCTTTGCAAAAATGTTTAGCTCTTAGCAGGAAATGCATGTTCTAGTTTACTACATTGTGAGTAGTCAAATTATACATTTAGATTACTTTCATTGATAACTTATTGTTAATTGAAATAAGACATTCCCCTTAATATAGCTGTGCGTCTGGTGTTATATGTCATCTGTATTCATGTGACCCAAGAGATATAAGGGGAGTTTCAAAATCCCACACACAAATGCAGTGACAAGCAGTGTGTAAACGCAGGTTCTACAGTTTGTAGTATAAATATGTAACAACAACCGATATGTTTCCAATTATGCTACCTTACACACATTTAGTTTCTATTATATATAATAGATATATATTATAATAATAATAACAAAAAAAGTGTGGTTGCATCAGATATAGACTATGAACCTTCTCTTTTATTATACGTGGACTTTAGTTGTCATTTTACCTTCACATGACCTTCACCCACCCCGCTGTCATTCTACAAACAGTTTCCTTATTTGCAGCCTCTGTGCCCGGTGCTAATACGTCTTTATAATGATAGGTACCTGGAGCCGGGCAGCCAGTTTTGGGCAGTGCATTTGGCCAGATTTAATCCCAGTGCCACCAAACTGGACCAATCAGCCCCAGGCTGGACGAACTGTCACACTGTAGAACGAAAGGGGCGTACGCGTGCACGGACTGCATGGCGCGGTCACGCGATCAGATCTGCTGTCACGAGCCTTATCCAAGCAACGGAGTGGAGGCTGGAGAATTAGAACGGACATCAATTATACACCACATTTCAGTTACCAAATTGAGTGTGTGGTTAAGAGAGCCGGGCTTTAAATTTGTATTGCAAGTTGGCACTTGAGAGCGTCTACGTAGTTATCCCGGACAACCGGTGATGTATCCCAGTATTTGAATGATATTGGTAGACAGCTAGCTAGCTGTTAGGCTAGCTATACGGCGCTTCACTTCGAAGTAACTCAACGTTATATTCTGTGACGTTTGTTCTACGAACACATCTGACTGCATGTATCTGCGAGACACCCAAGTAGTGTGGGGTTTTACCTTTTGTGAATCGTTACAGTAGATGGTATATGCGTCGCCTCTATGTAGGTAAGGATTGAATGAAATAACGTTAGCTTGCCATAGTCAGCGGAAACGAGCCAGTTAACGGGGATAACGCTAATTTATCCTCCAGCACCATCCAGCTAATCTAGTGTATGCTATCTGAGCTAACATAGCCTGCCACAGGCATACCGCGAGCTTCGTCAGCAACACTGAATGATATAGGTGTAGCGAGCAACTGGAATTGCTGAAAAGCTAGCTACTACTAAACGTCAAGTTGGCCATATTCGACTCCAGTCCGGTGTAAAGGCTGAGCGACGTCAGATACTGTTAAGGCCGGAGTGAGGACAAATCTGCAAACATGCCGGCTGTGTCGAAAGGAGATGGAATGCGCGGATTAGCAGTTTTCATTTCCGACATAAGAAACTGTAAGTGACATTTTCTATCGTTCCTGTAACTGATGTGTGTCGTTCATCAGTTAACCCATTCCTTTTTTTTTTTTTACATGTGTTGTATTATCGTGGTGGGCACCACAGCAAAGAGCCGTTAACTAAATGTACACAACCCATCCTCCTCGATGTGAGGCTGACATGTCTGTGTCACGCACCTGCTGCAACAGAACCATGGCTACGATACATGCAGAACACCAATCCTCGTCTGTGTTAGTAGCTGCTTTGGTCACACTGCAGTGTATATGTCATTATTTTAAACTGACAGCATGACAGTTCATACAGTAACAATGGCGTTCAGTTTGAGGATTATAATAGATAGGAAGGACAGCTGAAGACCCTGCCATCATCTATAACTGGCACAATCGACAGGGCACCATGAAATAAACATATGCTATTTTCAAAACGTCGATTATGTTTTGTTAAATGTTTGCATACATTTGCAACTTTATTGTATAGATTTTCGCTTTTTAAAATTGTGATATTGACGACTAAGCGCAAATAAGATAATAAATGAAATTACAGATAACAGTTTCCGACTTCTAATATTGATATAATAATATTTTGTATGATAACATATTTCATCATGGTATGTGTAATTAGTATATAATTCATTCACATGTATACAAAATTGTCTAGGAGCTAACAGAGACAGAAAGGAATGTTTATATGTAAAGCTCATCCATTGAATGAAATGCCTCTCAAATCAAAGTAATTTGGTAAGAGTGTTATATTATATGTTGTATGGGAACAATCTGTTGACAGGTGACGCATATATTCAGCCTCAGTATATAACATTATGTCACAAAAGACTATGCAAATCAGTGAGGAAAAATCTAAAGTTTTGATCATTAGACTGGTTTAATAAATGCAGTTTTCTGCTAGCCTGGAAACAGATCCAAAATGGAACCATTCATTGGAACTCATCCCTACATCTGCCATTGCTCTACTACTCTGTACAGTTTTTACTGTAACTGCCTTCCATAATGCCTCTAACAATGCACCCAGTGATTATTTGATGAAGCATTAAACAATTGGCTTAGCTAAGAAATACAAACCCGTACTTTCCCTTCCAAGCCTTGTAGCTTTTTGGCTTTCACAGTATTATATAAACAATTGTGTTTTGATGCCAGTTCACAAGGTATGTTTTTATTTGGTTACTAGATGGACTGGGAATGGCTCTAATGGAGATTTGAATAATGTTTGATGTTTTAAAGGTCCCATGTCATGGCTATTTCTACTGATCATAATTCCATTGTTGAGGTCTACTAAAATAGATTTATACTGTGCAATTTTCCAAACTCACATTGGTTTCTCACAGCATCTCTGTATAATATGTGTATTCACTCTCTGTGCTAAACAGCTTGTTGGAGCTCCTCCCCCCCCCTCCCTGTGAGCCCAGTGGTGTGGGGTCGGCGAGACACAGCGAAAACCAGCCCGATACACACACACACCCGCAGCCTGGCTGAGAGTTTGTGTGTGTGCTCAGGCTGAGTTCCGCGGTGTCTCGCCGACCCCACACCAGTGAGCCAACTCACACTGTCTGCTCCTCGCAGCAGCGAGCCTCGCAACGTCCCGCAGAGTGTGTGTGTGTATGAGGAAGTCCACGGATTGGTCCAAACGTAACGCAGGGCTCTCGACTAACTTTTTTCACCATCCTCCCGGAACCGTCCCGAAATACAATCTAAGCCGTCCCGAAATTAATGTGGACCGTCCCGAATTAAAAATATTAGTTTTTCTACATTCTCATTAGTTAAAATCATTCAAAGTGACGTTTAACATAAATAAAACATCATACAAATCTAGATGATAATTCATCAACCTTTTTATTTGAGTAAATCATTCAATCACATAAACAAAGGCCAAATATATTTAAAAAAAACACACAAACGAGAAAGTTACTCTAATATTGAATCCAATCAAGTCCCATCCAATTAACAAAACAATCCAACACTGTGTCCTGAAGACAGAACCCAGAGTAACCACTAACCAGGATGACAGTCTGTAACACAGTCAGGAGACCTTTACAAACGGCCCCGCCCCCTCGCACACAGACGGGAGAGAGAGATCTCGTCTGGATTGGAAAGCTCGAAAATACATCACAGACGCATGTTGTAGTCTTATTGCATATTAGAAACGGAGTTGGTGAAACTAAAACTGCGATATAATGTTTATGTAGCAATAATACATATGACATATCTTTTTTAAATGTCTCCAGTACTATAGCGTCGGAGCTTAACGGTACCACGTTCTTTAATAATTCCGGCCTGGGGACCGTTTGATGCCCTTAAGCTCGAGCCGTGCGTAACGGCTCTGCGGACGTAACGTAACGTCACTATAGGGCTGCACGATATTGGAAAAAACTGACATTGCGATTTCCCCCCCCCCCCTGCGATATATATTGCGATATGAAAACATACGGGAATTGAAGAAAAGACAGTTTTTTCCCCCCGCAAACCATCCTTTCTTGAACTTTAATGCTATACAATTGGTATTTTTTTAACTATATTTAACCGGATGAAGGATTTTAGTCACGGACGTCTGGATCTTAAAGGGGACCTATCATGCAAAATGCACCTTTGTACGTCTTTTATACATGAATGTGTCCCCGGTGTGTCAGGGAACTCACCAAGTGTCAGAAAACACAACCCTCTATTTTCCTCCATACCCACATCTCTAAAAACGGGGCTGCAATGGATCTGAGACAGACTGATCCAGATTTGAATTATTTTCTACGTCACAGAAGTGGAGCTCCGCCTATATGGCCAACTCTCCACCTATCAGGGGAATGAGAGGTTGGGCCACCGCCGGCCATTGCTGCTTGAAAGCGCTGTAGTATATATGCCAGGCCTGTAAGTGGCGCTGTAGTCTGCCACAAAAGCAGCGAAGAAGACTTCCCGCGCATGGTTGCCATGGTTGCCCTTCTGTTTATTCTCCGCTGTGGCTCTTTCTCTCCCTCCCCGTCGAGGCAAACACTGTAATTCTCTCCACTAGTCCACCAGCAGAAGACAAGCACCCTCCTCTCCGCCTCTTCCAAGGAACGAGGGGACCGTGCGGCAGAGTTTCAGTTCGATTTCTTTCCGCCGGTCAACATGTCCGTTAAAGTTTAAATCTTCCGGACAAAATTAGAAAAGTGCCGGTCGAAGGTCTTCTTTGTTATTTATTGAGCTTTAAAACAAATGAATAACGACTCTATAATAATATAAGAATAAAACACGGAGGACGGAGATCTCTTTTCCTTCCCCTCTTCTCCCCGCTGCAGCCTAGCAGCTGATCTCAGAGCATGCTCCCCTCTCCTGCAGGGGGGCGTGGTCAGCTGCAGCTCACAGAATCAGCCCCCTGCAAAAACAGGGCTGGAAAGAGCATATAGAGCGAAATGAGGCATGGCTAAAATGCAGGATCTGTTTGGTATTTTGAAACTATATTTATTAGAGATGTCCCGATCCGATCACGTGATTTTCAAAAAATCGGGGATCGGGATTTTTTTTTTTAGAATTTTTTTTTTTATTATTTAATGTTACAAAACAAAAATGACCATGTTCACGTCTTAAAGTCATCCTGAGGACTTAGTTTTGGTTTAAAATTACACAACATCATGTATGTGTTGCTTTCTTTGGGCTTGTTTTCAGACCTGGTTGCTTATTCCTCTCAAAGCAACAGAGTGGGTGCAGTGTCTAATAGTAGCAGTAAGCTAACGAGAGGCTACGTTCAGCTGGGGACTCGGGAGTCAGGACAGAGAACATGTCAGGAGTTTGGAAGTATTATAAAATTGAAAGCGAAGGCAGTGTAACAGCCAGATGCAATGTTTGCAAGGCGGAGGTTCCGCGTGGTGGAAAGAACAGAGCTACGTTCAACACGACCAATCTAATACGCTACCTGAGAAACAAACACCAACAACAACACGGCGAGTATACAGCGGCCACTCAGGTAACGGCACTGAAACAACCGACACTTTCAGAGACTTCTAAAAGGAAAGAGAAACTGCCCCAGAACAGTGACAAGGCCAAAGAAATAACAGCCAAGATAGCTGAATTCATCGCATTGGATGACCAGCCGTTATCTGTTACCTTTTTTTTCTCTTAATGCATTGCATAAAGATCGGATCGGGAAAAATCGGTATCGGCAGATTGTCAAAATCAAATGATCGGAATCAGATCGGGAGCAAAAAAAGGTGATCGGGACATCCCTAATATTTATATACTTTATATAGGTATGGCCCTACAATATATTGTTCAAATATAGCATGATGGGTCACCTTTAAGTTATCAGAGCAACAAGCTGAGCTAGCGCGGTTAGCAGCGCCGAACTGCCTGCCTGGAGAAACACATGAAACTACTTTATTCAGTGTTTTTACCTTTAATCACCGGGTCGTGTGCTTTGGAGATTTGATTGTGATTTGAGGTTTGCTGTGCATGCAGAGCCGGCATGTCACTCACTCAAGTACCCCTGACATGAGAGCCGCGCACGTTTTCCTTTTGTAGCAAGCAGCAAAATAATTGTAACATGACGTGTTTGAGTTAATTTGCCTACTTAATATCGCAAGTCCTAAAAAAATAAAGCGCACGTCCACGCGATTTGAATATCGCGCATGCGCATATCGCGATTATCGTCACGACACGATATATCGTACAGCCCTACGTCACTATACCCAAATAGGTCACTATACCCAAGAAGAAAACAATGGAAAAAGAGAAATGTGCAACGAGGCGTTCTGGGGCAGCACAGACAGGTCTTCTCTGTGTCAGAGTTTTACTCGCTACAGGGTGCACTTTGAGGGTTTGAGACTCTGCAGACCGTTTACATGCAGACAAACCTTCATAACAACAAGGGGACGGTAAGAACCGGAAAAGCAGGACATGGGACCTTTAAAGTGATCCCTCAGGCCTGAGAAATGTCCATGACAATTTTCAATTGCTAAGCAATTAGTTATTTATTTCTCATTCAATGGTATTGAGTTTCACTAGTTTGAGAGAATTGTATTGAAGTTGATATTATCTGTTTTGTTACAACATTAATACAAAATCATTTTGACTTGTATATCCCCAAATAATGAATTGCCCTGAAAATCCTGCTTTTTAACTTTATCTACATGGAAGCTGGCTTCTCACTCCAGAGGTCATTAGACATACCGTTTCCATTTGTATTATCTGCTTATGCTTCGAAATATTGAATCTTGCTTTTTTCAGAGGTTTAACCCAGCAAGCATGCTTCTTATTTCCCAAAATGTATTTCTGATTGGTGCAAATTGAGGTGTTACTATTGCCCCCCATTTTCCCAAATGTATCTTTACCACTAAAACTTGCAAAAGTGATACAAGGTCCAATAATGTTGCACATTATATAGTGTTTGTCAAGCAGGTGATTTGCTTTCTTTTAAGTGAGTATGGCGTACGTATACAACAGCAGAGTAATGCACCAGGGAAGTGAAGAAGAGTTCAGTAAGGCTAGATCAACATGTTGCCTACGTTAAAGTCAGATTTGAACGCACCACCAAGACCAAAGCTAATAGCTAATCAGCACGTAGTACATTCTGATCCAGTGTGGGAGGAAATACCTCTCCATACCAGCTGGCGGCGGTAGTCTGTGCTTGTCCTAAAAAGGGAAACTAGAAAACATAGGACTTCAACACGTGTTTTTTTTATATTTCTTTCTCTCGTACTTTATTGACTTTACTAATTTCAACGTTTCTCCATATCTGTTCTGTTCATGTGCACTGATTTAAGCTACTCGTAACTCTAATGCAGACTGTATGGTGTTTTTTCATATTATTTAATTGTAATTGAAAATATAAATTACAGGTGTGTTGAGCATGATATTGGCTCTGTAGGAATATGCCTGCTCGTTGCTATAATGAGCAATTAGTACGTGCATGTTGCTTGGTATAGACACTAGGGATGCTCCGATCGGCGGAATCAGTATCGGCCGATGCCGATCCGATCGAGTGGGCGGGGCCTAAATGGAAGATTTAAACATCACTTTAAATCTTCCATTTAAAGTGATGTTTAACTCAGTTAATGCTCATTCACTGGAGCTTCCACAAACAACAATCAACTTAATTATTACATTCAAATGATGTACATTATTCAAGTTTACATTCACTTTGGAGAATAACACGGGAGAAATGAGCGGAAGCCTCTCTCTCTCTCTCTCTCTCCCCCCTCTCTCTCTCTCCCTCTCCTGACAGCCAGTCAGTATCTCATGCAGCTCACTGATCCAGTAATGAGTGACCCGACAGTGAAGAATAAATATATGTATAACTAGTTGAGCTTGTTCCAGAGGTAGATAAAATAGCTAAGTGTGTTCGGTCTAACTCTTGTGTGTTGCTCCGCTCACCGGTCCGTCTCAGCGGGCGGAGCTGCAGGATTTCTGCTTCACACACACACGTTGCATACCGCTGTTTTACTGTCTTTTTCAGACACCTTAAAATAATGCCAGACCGGTGAAGCCATTTTGGCGAGCTTGTTTTGCCGCACACAGAGAAAGGTGTCATGTATTTTACGTCATGCGATCAGCATGTTTAGAGAGCGACCGATCGATCGGAGCATCCCTACTAGAAACACAGGTGACTTAATGCAGTTGATACAGCTGAGGTGCTCCATCATCCATACTGTATTAGTGAAGAAGGGATAAGAACGTCCTTCTTGTCCACTTTTGAATGCTGATTTTGCACAACTTTCTTTCCCCCGTCAGGTAAGAGCAAGGAAGCTGAGATCAAACGGATCAATAAAGAGCTGGCCAACATTCGCTCCAAGTTTAAAGGGGACAAGGCTCTTGATGGCTACAGCAAGAAGAAATATGTCTGCAAGCTGCTCTTCATCTTCCTGCTCGGCCATGACATTGACTTTGGACACATGGAGGCGGTCAACCTACTGAGCTCCAATAAGTACACAGAGAAACAGATTGTAAGTCTGCTGCGGCTTGTGTTATGTGTTTACAGCATTGATTGATAGAGTTTTGTACACGATTATCCAAGTTCGCTCTAAGACCCTCTTTACACCTGAACAGCTCTAGAGGTGCATTCACACCGGACACGAAGCAAATGTTCACATTGCATTACTCACGTGAGTCTGACTGCGGCGTTTACTCGGGTGGCTCAAACTAAAAGCACCAACGAGGAGGCAGGGCTCATGTCTATGTATATACGGTTGTAAATACCAACAACAACATGAACATATTTTACAGTAATTTCATTGCAATACACATATCAAAATGATGGCGTCACTACATCCTGATTAGTAAGAACCATGAATTAATAATTGGGCGAGTGTGTCCGCAAGACGGCGGCAAAAAACGTTTAAAATGCCTGCTTTCTGAAAGGAGATCACATCCATCAGGCTAAGCTAATATGTAGCTGCTATGTCCACACTCACAACAACATAATTTAGACATAAATTAAAGTACCACTGTATTTGCCATGCCATAGACATTCTGTGATTTGTACACACAGTTATTATACATTCAACATACACATTTTCTCTAATTTCTATGTTCTTCAATATGAGGAACCGTTAGCTCTGTGTGCCGTTGCCCCTAGCCAAGTACGTCAGCGTCAGATTTTTATTTTCATTAGTGCGAATGCTGTTTACATTTTGTTGTTTATACCTTTTTTAATCCTTTTCTTTTAAATATTAAGCTTCTTCACTATTTTCTCTTCCAGTTTAACATTTCACTTTCAATTTTCCAACAAATTCATTGCAATGCATTTGAGCTTTAACAGTTTTGATTAAAATCATTTCACTTTTCTGCATTTCTCCACTAAGTTCAGCAACAAATGTACACAGTTTACATCATTCACACGCATTTTCAGCAGGAAATGCATTTTCTAGTTTTAACATGCAACTCAATGGGAGGAACCTTTTAAATCCTCTTTTACCTACACCGTGCGCCAAATGCTACTCCTTCCACATACTTTCAGCTAGAGGCATCATTCCAACTTTAAAATGACAGGGCTCGACAGTAGCCAGGTTGCCATTGGCAACCTTTCAGAAAAAATGTCAACCACTTCTTGGCCTTTGGTTGCCATCAGTGGCAACCAGTTTTTAACATAAAGAAATAAGGACAGCAAACAGCAAAATGTGCACCCCAAAATAGATAAATGTTAATTATTTGTTGTACTAAGAGTGATATTTAACTATTGTTGTGACCAGTCGGAACCTGATACTTAAGTTGAACGTGCATTGGTGTAATTACGGAGCCAGAAAGCGATGCACGTTTACTCGCGTGCGCGGTGCGCCGTGTGTTCGTTTTACAAAAAATGGCGAAGCAAATTAAGTTGTTTGACTGTGGGGTAAAAAGTTCTGCCAACCCGTCAACATCTCAAACGAATGTTCAAAGTGAGTCAACTGATAAAGCGCAAGATGAACCCGAACGAAAAGCAAATAGGAAATGGGTAAAGTTCCTTCAAAATAAGAGTCCAGATCTTATTACTACCAAAATAAAAGTGCAAAACTTTACCATAGGAAAATATTCTATAAAAAGGTAACACAATTTAAATATAGTTAGACATATTAAAGGTGGGGTAGGTAATTTCGGAGAAACCAGCTCAAGTGCGCTAGAACTTGAAAATACACAACCGGAAAAAATCTGCCACTTCCTCACAGAGCCCCTCCTCCAACACACACGGACGCACCCATGACCAATGAGGGCACGAGATAAGTTTGTGCACAGATGGAAGGCTGACAGGCAGGTAGGCCATCCAGTTACTTTAGCCGGGCCGGCTCAGATGATTGGTCGTGCTTTTTACAGTACTACGGCTTCCACAGGTGACATTTTTTTATGGATTTGTTGTCAAAGCACTTCAGATGTTCATTGCTATCGGATGTTAAGAGCATTCCATGGAATATAACAAAAAGTGTATCTCGAGCCGGTTTCTCAAACTTACCTACCCCACCTTTAAAGGTAATTTACAGCATTAGTAATTAATATCTAATTCTTAACTGTGAATGGTTTTCATTTATTTAACATTAGAAATGTATTAGTCTGGCCAATCCAAGACTTCAATGCTAAAGGGCCAGTGGATCTATGGTGGAGATCAGCACAAAGGTCAAGACTTCAATGCTGAAGGGCCAATGGATTACATTACATTGCATTTAGCTGACGCTTTTATCCAAAGCGACTTACAATAAGTGTGTACCATCACATGATGGTTAACACTGTGGCCCTGAACAGCTCTACGTCAAATCTGATGTTACATAATGTGGTGTTACCATGGAAAAGCGCATCCCTCGCCATAAAACACGATGTCGCTGTAACTCCACTTGACACGGTCCGATCGTCCCCCAATCTTCACTTGTATATCATCGGTCCATGCCTCAACAGCTCTACGTTAAATTGTTATCTCACCATATGCCGTTTCCATGGAAAAAAACAGGATGCCGTCTATGAAAAGGGTCAAAACAGCACCAGACTTCAGATAATGGTTAATGGTCCAGCCCTCAACATGTCTGTGCCAATAGTCAGTTTTCCTCAAAAGCTGTTGCCATGGCAACAAATCCCTCGCCATAAAACACGATATTGCTATAACTCCTATGAAAATGGTCAAACTTCACATGTATGCTAACAGTCCAGCCGTGAAGACATCTACGTGACAGTTGAAATTTCTTCAAATGCCGTTGCCATGGCAACACAATGCTCACCATGAAACACGGTTTTCTCATAACTTCAGTGAAAATGCTCCAAACAGCCCAGAACTTCACAGGTTTGGTAACGATCATCAACACATCTAAGCGTATTATGGGGTTTCATCAAATGCCGTTGCCATGGCGACAGATCACTCGTCATCAAGTTGGTTCAAAAGTTTGCAGTTAAAATATTCTGCTGCTTTTAAAAGCCTTTTTACTTTCTTTTCTCTTCTTAAGGCGAGACACGGCAGGCAAAAACATCGTTTTGCAAGTACTGGTCAATTTTGAGATGTTGTGCTATTTTGATTCTATAACATGTTTTCTTTCAGGCTTTTGGAAGGAAAACGTAAAAAATACACATTTAAGTGTTTAATTTACTATAGTTTGTCTATTTGCGTCTGTAGATTTCTCCTAAATTCACCAAAAGTTAGCATTCTAACGTAACATAAAGTACCGCGACCGCTGTGTGCACCATGTCAACAGAGGTATCGCTGGAAAGCTGTGTCTCTCCTGCACAATCTCATCGGATCCAAATATGGTCATTTCCTTTGTATCAGCAACCAATCGTTAAAGTACAAAGGGGTCTTAAACCAAGAAACGAAATCTCATTGGCTGGTGTCAATTTCTGACAACGTGATTCGTTCAGATGCGTCACGTGGTGTGCTAAAAAACTTCCTGGTTAGCTTTCCGCTAGAAATTGAAATCTCAAAATGGAAAAAGAACGGCGAAAAAAACGTGCACAGAGAAGACGACAACAATTGTCACTTGCACGAAGCAAGGTTATACAAAAAACAAATGACCCCGAACATAAAATACCTTCACGGAGTGCGTCGATGCGCAAGCTGTCGTCCAGAGAACAGGAGGGTTTAGCTAGCGCCTCACTGCAATCTTTAAAGGTCGTTTTCTCAAAATGAGTTTTTTCTCCTACTCCGAGTTCGAAATTTCAACTTCAGTAGCACGTAGAGATACCAAACCTTCCAGTTATATTCCTATCAATATTATGAAGGCTTTTACAGAAGGGTTTGTTCATATATCATTCATAGCCTGAATTATACAACATTGTATACCTAAAAACATGGCGGAAATGGATATTTTAGGGCTGTTGACAGTATTTTCTGATTTATGGAGTGATAAAAAGAGATAACCAATATCCCTTCTGTAAAAGCCTTAGATACTAATATGACTACAAAATGAAACAATAATTTTGAATCTGGCTTTATCCAAAGTTCAGATTTCGATTCCTGAAATGTGTTAAAATATGTGCCTATTTAATGAGATAATGGATAATTTGCATATTTAAACATGCTATTTCAGAAAACTTGTAATACAATTGCCTTATTGTAAGTAATTAACTGGAAACATTTCTAGCTGATACCTTTTTAAGTTAAAAAAAATTACCCTACCCCAGCCTACTTTCAGCTACAGAAACCATTCAACCATTACATTATTCAGCTATTACAGGACATTGAGGCTATACATTTTGTTGTTTATATATATCATTTCACTTTCAAGTTTTCAACAAAGTCATTGCAATGCATTTGAGCTGTAACAATTTTGATTGCATTTCTCCGCTAAGTTCAGCAACACACTTACTTGGTCTCTGTAGCTAAAAGCAGCTACAGAGACCATTCAACTAATAACCTATTCAGCTTGTTCTACATGTTCAGCTAAACTCAGCAACAAATGTACACAGTTTACAGCAGGGGTCGGCAACCCCTGGCATGCGTGCCACCATTGGCACGCGGCACCGTAACCAGTGGCACACTAGGAATAAGTGGGCAAAATATTTAAATGTTACTTTCGGATCCTGAACGAGACCGCCGCCAGAGCGCGTCTCCCCGTTACCTGCAGAAGGAAGCCATGCACGCAACGCAGCCCCGCTCTCTTTAACTCCGACTTTCTGCCGCTTTCCCCCGTGGTGCAGATCGTCTCACCGCGGAGGAAAGCACTTCACAAACTGCAGTACCCATAGGGAGCTGTACACATGCCGCAGTTTTTGCGTGGCTGTGTCTTTAGTTGAAAGCCCAGTGACATCTGCTCATCTCTCATTAAATAACATGCTACACAGGGGCGGACTGGCCATGTGTGTTCTGGAGAATCACAGAACGGACGATCGTCCTTATTATTATGCCGTTTAAACCAATTATTTAAATGTGTTTGTTAAATTCTGCCTCATGTAAGTTGCGCTGACAGGTCCACACACTGCTTCCCCGCAGCGAGGCTCCCCCGCCCTCCTGTTGACAGTTCACGAGCGTCAAACTCCCCCCCCGTTGATAATTCACTATTGTCGGCACGCTTTTTAATGGCACTTCATATCAAAAAAGTTGCCGACCCCTGGTTTACAGCACTCGCACGCATTTTCAGCAGGAAATGCATTTTCTCGTTTCTATAAATATTCATTATGTGGAACCTACTTGAGCAGGTCTCCCTTGAAAAAGAGATCAATGATCTCCATGAGATACACCTGGAGAAATAAAGGTTTGAAATATTTTTTCATCAAAACTGTAATTCTCTCATCCACACAGTTCGGTGCACCGACAGCATAAACTCCTGGTGCATGTAATATAAAAGAGAAAAGGGTCAAACGATGTGTACATATAGTATTCAGTCCTGGAAAAAAATAGATCACTGCAAATATTCCACTTTCCCATATTTATAGGTTACCCTAAACCAGTTGTTCCCAACCTTTTTTCTTTTACCAAGGCACTTCTGAATATATTTCCCGACCAACTTTTGGTAGACTTAAACCCACTTCAGAGCTTTCATTTCAAACCTTTATTTATCCAGGTGTATCCCATTGATCTCTTTTTCAAGGGAGACCTGCAGCTTACACTACAAACAATAAATACACATACATTGGTTTTCAAATGTGTATTTATTTGAATAGAACATTTTATAGAGCAAATAATCAAATATAAGTCATCCTAAAAAACATATAATCCATCATATAATAACAAGAACCAGACTAAAAACGTCAACACCATTTCTTAGTATGATGAATGAAATATTATAAACTGCGAACTGGCTCTTTTCTTTTGGCTGAAAGTAGTAGGCCTACCTGAGTAAAAACAAGAAGACATGTCATTTTCATTCCAACTCTCCTTCTGAGTTTCAAAAAAGGTAGGCCTATGGTAACTTAAAAATATATAATAACTTAATAATAATTATAACAGAATAATCAGTTTAAACGGCAAAACTAAATAAAACTATGTTAGGCACATTCGTGCGACACTTGTGCCTGCTTTTGGGAGCAGAGTCTCTTTATGCGCGGGGGGGGGAATAGTGGACAGGGCAACGCGGAGATCCTATTCTACTGACAGCCGGGGGCGGGGCTTGTTTTGGACGTATGCGAGTGAGGAAAACGCCAGCTCGCACAAGTAGGAGGTTAGAAACTAAAAGCACATTGATGGCACTCTCTGAGAGGGATGATACTCGTGTCCCACACGCAGCCAATAGATATCCAGACGTAGTTCACCGTGCTTCAGTTTCAGGGAGC
Source organism: Pseudochaenichthys georgianus (assembly GCF_902827115.2). NCBI lineage: Eukaryota > Metazoa > Chordata > Actinopteri > Perciformes > Channichthyidae > Pseudochaenichthys > Pseudochaenichthys georgianus. The sequence continues at coordinate 159,564 of NW_027263084.1, forward strand.
GGTCCTATAGCTCTGCGAGTTCATCCTGAGCTCTGCTGTTTAAACTAGTGGCTGATATTAATGAGAGGATTAAACGGATCCTGCAGGCAATCGAAGTCTTCATTCATAGGACTGGGGAAATGTGACTCAATCCTCTCCTCCAGCACTCTCACCCTCATTACTCTTGTAATATTTTGGCGCGAGGGTAAAAAGCTGCTCTGCACGCCGTAAACAATGACGGCTGGCGTAAGTCATAAGAATTTAAGCAGTCAGTGTGAGGCTATATTCAATTTAATATTTCTAAATCTGAGCAATATATATGTTTTATTAGCTTATCAACTCCATTGTACATGTAATAAAATAAAGTGTATATGAAGTGAAGTTTATTAATTGAGAAATAAATGTGGAACATAAAAAAAAAAGATTCTATGGCACACCTGGACTTGTGTGCTGCGGCATACCGGTTGGGAACCGCTTCCCTAAACTACTGATATCATTTCTCCCAAATCTGTAATATAAATGTTGTTAATTAAGAAACTAAAACTGGTCAAGTAACAATAAAGATGCTTTTCATTCATATTCATTTTAAACACGACAATACAAATGTTTTAACTTGAGAAGAGTTAAGAAATCAATGTTTTGTGAAATAACCCGGATTTACCATCACAGCACGACCTGTGTTGGCCCCTGTCTGTTGGCTGACTCTGCCACTCCTGCCACACACATGAAGGGCTTTGACTCGTCTTAATCTGGATGATTCCTGAGGGCTACTTGGTTTGCAGTTGGTTAAACGTGTGGCCCTTTGAAAACCAGTTTGCGTTTCCACTGCCCAGCGCCATGTAGGAGCCTTTAAGTCGCTGCACCGTCAGAGTGAACATCCCTCAAAGTGCAGAACAATGGAATATTGAATAAGTAGGTACTTGTTGGTATCAGAATGATAGCAAAGGGGTTGCCATTCAAAGTATGTGGAAAAGAGGTAACAGTCTGCCAACAGCAATGTGACACACAGGAAGAGGATGCCAACACACAGGCAAGCTGTAAATGCAAATCAGTGTTATTCCACTTAATATTGATTTGAAACTCTTTCTTAGTTACACAATTGGTATTGTGTATCTTTGCATTTGTTTAAGTTAAAAAACACTGCACATCTTGTTATTTTCACCAGTTATTTTATTTGACTCTCAATGACATTATTTTTTATTTCAATTTAGCTATCATGAATTTACTGAATAAAACTCAAATGTTTATTTTACTCAAACGCATACCTATACATGTTTAAACCAGATAGATTGATACATTTGCAATGGTCTTATTTTATATATTCTCCTTTTCCTATTTCTTTAATCAACTTAATAAAACCAAACAAGCCATCTTTCTCTCACGGGGAAGTCTAATCAGTTCCTGTTTATATGGGTTCTGTCATCCCTGCATCAACACCTGCATGTTAAAGCAAAGCGTTATTATCTGGTTATTTAGATCCTCAACATAAAGCTTTTGAGCTCTTCATAGTTTAGCTCACTGAGAGCTAAACTATGTGATCACTATGACATCTGTCTCAGAACAACATGTGAAACACTGCACCTGATCGGAGTGTACTGACGGTCAGTGTGGACAGAAGGAGAGGTAAATGACCTGCGTGTCATCATCCATACGCTGTCAGATTCACAAACTTTCAAAGTATTATGCCAGGAATCAGACTCTGTTGTTAATCATTTGTTGCCCTCCCGAACCCCAACTAGTTTCAGCTTGAAGCATTGGTTCTTGGTCAGGTCCAACTTATCGGTTCTATGGAAATGCAAGTGCAACATTTATAGCAATAATCATAAGCAAACCAGAAAAAAAGTCAATTACTGCTATAGTCTATTCACTATTAACATTCTCTGGTTCCCACACACACCAGCTGGGGCACCATACAATATAACATTATTGGCTTTTGACGCAGAAGCCGTTGGATAATAATATATAATAAATAATATACTTTGAAGTGCATACTTTTTTAGCTTATTAAATAAATAAATCGTTAATGCTATTTAAGACTTGTTGGTATAATCAAACATGTTTAACTTACAATGGTGGGTAGTATTATGGCACGTATCCACTGCTCGCTTTAAGCGTGCCGAGCCGTGCAGGGCCCGTTTTTGGTTGCGTTTCCACTTGGCCTAGTTTTGGCCCGGGGCTACTTTTTCACCTTTTTTCTGGCCCGACTAAATCGTGGTTCTAGGGCCAGGAACAACCAGGCTGAGTCGGGCTGAGTATGCTAAACTAGAGAGAGAATCGCTGGCAAGGGAGCTACAACTACAACAAGATGAACATATTTGACCGTGATTTAATTGTAATACACGTTTCAAAATGATGCCGAAGTAACAACACACTGATACCGGTTAGTAAAAACCATGAATTAATGCTTTGACAAGTCTGCAGACAGACGGAAGGCGAAAAAACCCTTTTAAAATGCGTGCTTTCTAAATGGAGCTTGGCTAAGCTAACGTTATATATGCTCCGACCGTCCACACTCACAACAACGGCCTATACCAGGGGTGGCCAACCCGCGGCTCTTTGCCTAGTTTCATGCGGCTCTTCAGTTCATATCGAATTGTATATGTGTGAGTTTGGGGGAGAGACACTGACTCCTGACTAGTGTGGCACGGTGTACCGATACTTGAAAGTTATACCGCGATACCCTGCCGTTAAAAACGTTACTATTCCTCCGTTTCATTAGTATCGGTACTTTAAGAATGACGGGGAAAAGTACTCCGGTGAGAAAGCGCCGTTTTAATAAGAGCCGTGTGTGTTCAGCGCTCTGCTTCCACTCCCTGCACTGCAGCGTGCCTGCAGTCCCGCCCCTCTCAAGCACGCTCTAAGTCCCTCCCCTCTCTCGTGCACGCGCTAGCTGCCAGAGCATGTGAGAAAACGTGAAGCTGCAAGTGGGAGTGCAACTGCCGCTGCGCCTCGGCTTGTTGACAAAAAAGACCCCAGAAGCTAAATTTGGAAGTATTTGAGCGATATCTCTGACAGTGAGGGCCAGCCTACGGACACCACGAGGCCCGTCTGTGAGAAATGTATTAATTTTATTTAATACGAATTCTTGTCATTTATTTTATTTATTGTTCTCATTGTTTAAAAGTTTGTTTGACCCCTGAGTGCTAAGAGCTAACGGCTGTGTTGTTTTTCTGGGGCTCTCATTGAAGATGACGTCACGGCTCCGCCTACACTGCGTTACTATAGTAACTGCCCCAGTTCCTAAACTGTAATCAAGCGCAGCATTAAAGTGAGCCGGGCCTAATAAGGCCTAACCAAACCGAGCGAGGCCGACCGAGGCCTGCAGTGGAAACGCGCCATTAGATTAATGACAGAAATGTAACTCCCCTGTCCGCCCAAATGATGGATGAACTCAGACAATTTTATGTATCGATGACCACAGCTCTTAAGTGGCACAGACAATTGAATTAAGAATGTACACCTCCTAACATACCCAAGAACTCATACTAAAGATTTTCTCTTAAGAATAAACATGATTAACAGATAGTCTGTCTTTCTCAGACACAGTTGTGAAATTCAGCCATAATCTATTTTTCCCCAGCATTTTGTTTATCATTTTCAGTGATTAGAAGACATATTTGTTAGCCTTTAATCTTAATTATTTTTGTAATAATAACACACAGAACACGTTTATAGATTTTCATACATACGAATGGAGAAAAAAAAGAACAGACGTTGACAATGAGTCCACTGAAAACGCGTGTTTGTTTCTGAACAGACGGACACAACAATGACATTTTATAGAATTAGTTTCTGTATCCAGAAAAATCTGGACAGATGACCTCTGATAAAATGAGCTATTTTGGTTTATTTACAAGCACCACTCGAACCACAGTTTAGAATACAGGGGGAACCGTTCTCCTAAGAAAGTGAAGAACTTGACACGACTCTGCTTGGCCTCAAGTCAGGAGCTCTTCAACCCACTGTCAATGACTTTTTCACAGCACATTGCCCTCTGAATTCTAATCTGTCAATCTGACGGGACACCAGCTCCGCAGGTGAAAAACTAGTTTGACTTAACAATGCATTAAATTGATAATTTTGCAGTTTGAGTATGATTACGAAGTGAGTGTGTCCCTTATTTTCCAAAGGCATTTAAATGAGTAATACATATTTAAATGCTCTAAATGTTAAAGCTGAAGAAAAACCTAAGCCACTGCGTATTTCCTGATTCAGTGTAGTGGACCAATTTTCACAGGAACAGGAAATGTTGACTAGGCAGAATAATGTTGAGTCAGATCACATCTAAACTACTGCGCAGACAGAGTTTGGACAGAGTCGAAGGCATTAACAACTACTATAAACCAAGAACATTTATTACGGTGAGAGCTTTTTCACGATTCACCCCGTGGTTGCTTAATTTGTTAGGGTAAAACAAAAAAAAGTAGGAAAAGTGCAACTGTCATATGAACTGCTCTAATTGAATCTCTGAAACAGATTCTTGTTCTTCATGACTCTGCTATTCAAAGATGTGTAATGTTTTAGCCCCACCTAGTGGTTAATTCACACTAGTGATGTGCATTGCTTTGTGGTTCTTGCAGGTGAGCAATAAAGAGGCGAAGTATGATAGTTGCGGATTTTTCATAGTCTTATATTTCAACAGTTTTACAACAAACTGTGACTTTTTTGACATGGAAATGATTTGTTAAGATTGACAAACATCACGTGTAATTCATGGCACAATTCAAACGGGATCGAAAGATAATTTTTTATCTCCATTGAATTCAATACATAATTTTTCTGAGATAAGGTCCCATGGACCGGAAGTAGATGGGCGTGACTTCGCCACTCTATAGAGTGCCGCATGACACGTCCTAAAACCCGGAAGTAAACTCCTTCCGGTTCCTTCAACAAAAACGCAATGCAATTTCTCCATAGGATTTTGGAAAATAGCTCGTAATAAGATCTGTGGTTGAAACACATTTAAGAGACGGATCACGTTTTGTTCAGCCGGATAATATTCACATGTCTACCCTACTTTTATAATTTTAGAATCATAAATCTAGTCGCCAGAAGCAAAATGCTAACGTTATGCTATAAACAAACTACAGCAGGGTCGCTGCTTCAACGTCACGCCAACTTAAGATACAGATTCAAAATTGTACAAGTTGAAGCTTTTGTTTTAACACTTTGCAGGAGGCAGGAACTTGCTTTCAAGCAGAACACAGGGAAAAACAGACTTAGCGGGAGTGTGTTCGGCGTAATGACGTAAAACGGCCTTGACAGCTTCTGTAGTCCTGTTCAGCCACTCGGTAACAACCATCGTTTTTCAGACACGTCAACTCTTCAGAAATCACCAGTGGGGTCACTGCTGATGGATTTAATGTCGTAGAACAAAACGTGATCCGTCTCTTCAATGTGTCTCAACCACACACCTTATTTCCAGCTATTTTCCTAAATCCTATGGAGAGATCCCATTGGCTCTTTTGTCGAAGGAACCGGAAGTGGTCAAATGCTAACTTACTTCCGGGTTTTAGGATGCGTCACTGTGGCACTCTATTTAAAAGGGAAATAATAGCATCCGAGTCGGTAGTTAATAACTTACAGAAACATTGAAATTGTTAATGGTTGATGTATAGGCTGGGTGTGATGGGGTCAGGGACCATTTTAACTTTGAGTGATAGGAGTCGTTAAGCTGCAGTCACATGACAAGCAGCCCAACCCTAACCCTTGTATTTATATGGAGTGAGCAGTGCTTTAATACATTTTTATTTATTTTTTAAACAATACCCTGAAAAAGTTCAGATGGTCGCCTAGCAACGTATGGCATGTCCTGCCTTCCCTTTGAAAAGTTGGCACAAGAGTAGATATCCGGGGCGAAACATGCTTATGTGTACGGCCCCTTAATCATATCTCACACCAATTAACCCTTTTAATCCCATGTTGTTGAGATGGCTTCACTTCAGCGCTGTCTCGCTCTCTGTTACTCCAGGGTTACCTGTTCATTTCAGTGTTGGTGAACAGCAACAGTGAGCTGATTCGTCTGATCAACAACGCCATCAAGAATGACCTCTCCAGCCGCAACCCCACCTTCATGTGCCTGGCCCTCCACTGTATCGCGAACGTGGGAAGCCGTGAGATGGCTGAGGCCTTCGCCAGTGAGATCCCTCGGATCCTGGTTGCTGGGTGAGTTCCAGCTGTCTGTGTTGTGTTGGCCCAAGGTTAGCCCGTCCCCCTGAGAAATAGTATTTCATTTCTATACTTTTCAAGGTCGTGTATCAAAAGGTAAAAGATCCAACTTGTGACTTCTGCTTTGAGTGTTAAGGAAGTCAAATCAAAGACATCGTCCTGATTGTCTTCTCTTTTGCTGAGTGATGAAGCCAAGGCACTTTTCTATCATGCACTCCCTGACTTCACTCAGCTGCTGGTAACGTTAATGTGCTGCACCACAGTGACACCATGGACAGTGTGAAGCAGTCTGCTGCCCTGTGTCTGCTGCGCCTCTATAAGACCTCTCCTGACCTGGTTCTGATGGGGGAGTGGACCTCCCGCGTGGTGCACCTGCTCAATGACCAGCACATGGTGAGTGCACCATTCAGACCCGTACCCTAGCAGTGTGGTCCCATAATGCAGTGTTGCTGTGCCTGTTTGATCATGGATCTATGTTTTCTCTTATATACTGACCTCGATCAACATCACAACATATTTGTTTTGTTATAAATATATTTGTAATCGAGGACACTAGTTTCACCACTGATCCCAATGGATATATCTATGGCATCATTAATCATCTTACTGTGAGTGTGTTTCTGTGTTCAGGGTGTGGTGACGGCAGCCATTTCCCTCATCACCTGTCTGAGCCAGAAGAATCCAGATGAGTTCAAGACCTGCGTCTCACTGGCCGTTTCCCGACTTAGCAGGGTGGGTGGGTGGGTGTGTGTGCTTCCTGAATAAGAAATTGTAAAAATAAACATTTTCTTTAGATAAGCATACAAGCATTCATCTCCATTTACAATGTTTCCTGAGCATTGTTTTCTATGAACTTCTGATACTGTTTAAAAGCAAAGTGATAAGTTAGTCAGTCGATTATCAAAGATCGGCTTCCCAGGTGGATGTTGCTCAGTACCCAGCGAGGGATATCTGTGCGTGCTCGTGTATGATAAACACACATTTTGAAATGATTAGTTTTAAGGCAAATACAGAGTCTCCATTTGCAACTAACTGGACTCTCACGGTTCTGGTTCTGGATACTGTAGCTGTGCTCTGCAGAGACAGTTGGACAGTCTCTGCACATATCTAGCTTGAATTAGCTGTAATTGCTACAACTAGTTCTGTTGGCTCTGCAGATTGTGTCTTCGGCCTCCACTGATCTGCAGGACTACACCTACTACTTTGTCCCGGCACCCTGGCTCTCCTGCAAGCTGCTGCGTCTGCTGCAGTGCTACCCTCCACCAGAAGATGGTGCTGTCAAGGGCCGTCTGGTAGAATGTCTGGAGACCATCCTGAATAAGGCGCAGGAGCCACCCAAGTCCAAGAAGGTGCAACACTCCAATGCCAAGAACGCAATCCTGTTTGAGGCGATCGCACTGATCATACACTACGACAGGTGAGTGTTCGCTCACTAGCTGACGCATGCAAACAGTCAGTAACTTAGCAGTGTAGCACCTCCTCTGCCACGTGAGAAGTGACTGGAGGTATTACGTATGTAGACAAGACTCCATCTTCCCTTCACTGTATTACAATAATTTTGTATTAATATGATTCATTTACTATATTTTTATTATTATTTTATGTTATTATAGTTTTCTTAAAATAGTTCCATCTGTGTTTTTAGTTTTATGTATGCACCAATGACATCAAGTCAAATTCCTCGTACGTGTCAACCTGGCAATAAAGCTGTTTCTAATTGTGATGAACTCGTGTGAAATCTCGTTTGTGGTGTTCTCGTGGAGGCGAAGTGATTGTCTGAGGATCTCACTTTGTCTTCACTGACGTTGTTAAATCAGGAAAACAAACCCCAGCCGTTGGCTCTGGGCGACGGCACGCGGAGCTCTCAGTTCCACTTCCTTCCAGACTGTCTGCGGCCCGGCAGACAGCTTCATTTATGTCTGCAGGCTTGTGGATGCACTCGCCAAAGCATCCATTCATTGTTTTCACTAACTGGTATATCATTATTTCAGCATCAATTTGACTCTAGTTTTATTATTGAATCAGTCAACATAAGTAAATGTTGTTGTTGGTATCAACATTAAGATAAGCCCCGCCTCCTCGCCAGCGCGTCTAGTTTGTGTGACGCTAGTAAAGACAAATGATGGAGGGAAGGCGCATCTGAACTTCACTGAAGCCTGTTGACAGTGCAGTACGTGTGGCTGTGTGTTCTGCAGCGAGCCCAACCTGCTGGTGCGAGCCTGTAATCAGCTGGGCCAGTTCCTGCAGCACAGGGAGACCAACCTGCGCTACCTGGCTCTAGAGAGCATGTGCACCTTGGCCAGCTCTGAGTTTTCCCATGAAGCTGTCAAGACACACATCGAGACCGTCATCAACGCCCTCAAGGTACTGTCTCACTGTCAGAACTAAAGGTAGTCTCTTTCCAGTGTGATCAACTGTTTACAAGCAGGTCGTCCCATGTACAAGGTTACAGTCTAAGTGTTATGCTGTCCAGTAGCACCCAGTTGGTCCATCTATACTTCTGTCCCCTTTCCCCTTCTGGTGTGTCACTGTTTGTCTCTTTGTGACTCTGCAGACTGAGAGGGATGTGAGTGTTCGACAGAGGGCCGCTGATCTGCTGTATGCCATGTGCGATCGCAGCAATGCCAAGCAGATCGTAGCCGAGATGCTCAGCTACCTCGAGACGGCAGACTACTCGATCAGAGAGGAGATGGTGGGTTTCAAAGACTGTTCCAGGTGTTAATGCCACGCTATGTTCCGTTCTTTCACCAGGTGTGAAGACTAAATTCCTCTCTTCACATCGAAGGTGCTTGTTTCCACCAGTTGCATGTTGAAAATTGCAGTCTTCAATATAGAACAAAAGATTCCAGTAGCCTTACAGTTTACCCAACATATTTAAAGTCTTCAAAGTAATTGAGCTGTTATGCCTTCCTCATTCAGGTGTTAAAAGTAGCCATACTTGCAGAGAAATATGCCGTGGATTACTCCTGGTACGTGGACACCATTCTCAACCTGATACGCATAGCCGGAGACTACGTCAGTGAAGAAGTGTGGTATCGCGTCATTCAGATCGTCATCAATCGAGACGATGTGCAGGGCTACGCTGCCAAGACGGTCTTTGAGGTAACCCTTCACCAAATCATGACATGTAACTTGTGAGCGCAGCAGTAGATTGAAATGCAGGTCTTCACTGGGAGGGAAACGGATTGGATGTGATGGACTCAAATGTGTGTTGCACATATCTGACGCTTATCAAGTACTGAAAAGTGACAGATTGTCTGTTCAGATACTTAATCTTTCTTTGAGTAACATCTTTTATATTTCAACATTTTTTATCTTTAATAAGCAATACTAACTTGCAGTCTGTTATCAACCTATGTTACTAAAGGAAACTTCTGTTTGTTTTTACATCATTGAGTCCTTTTTTTAATGGTTTAGGATGATTTTGTTTTTATCATAACGTTTAACGCACCAACGTCACGTGTGACGATACAGTAACTAAGGGAGACAACCAGTGTTACAATAGACGTTTATGATCAGAGGGTCTTGCAGATTATCTCCTGGTTTCAACCTGCAGTTGTTCCAGAAGGTGTCCATGTGCACAATAGTTACGCTGCATTTGTTTTCTTTTGTGTGAATTGTGAAGTATGTTGACAAAGAATAAGCATTTTCTTTGTTCATTGTCTTTGAAGACTCATTGTCTTTGAAGACTCATTGTCTTCCGAGTAAATCGCCAGAAGCTCCAACACCTCCTCATCTCCACCGCTCCCATGTTTTCTTTTGTGTTGCCATAAGTTAGTCTCTCTCCGTTGGTGCGCTGGGCTAATGCTAATGCTAATGCTAATGCAAGCAAATAAAATGGCGGCTTCACAAAAACCTTTCCGAGTTTTACGGGGCGTGGTTTGCAATCCGCCCAGCCAATCAGAAATGGGAACCTTTCCCTCCCCAGGAAAGTACCACCTCTCTAGCAGGGACTGAAAAGGGGGGAAAAGGTTCCCGAAAAAAAGTTCTAGTTCCAGATCTGTTTGGTGTGAACGCAACATCCCAGGAACTATCGGAACTATTCCTGGGAAAAGTACTCCGGTGTGAAAGCGCCTAAAGACATCCAAAGGTGCATGTTGCATGATGGGAGACCTTTAAACTCAGACATCAGGATATATGGAATGTGTCCTTTAGCACTGCTGTAGTATTGTTAGAAGACAGCGAGTTGATGTATCGTCTCTTTCAGGCCCTGCAGGCCCCTGCCTGTCATGAGAACATGGTGAAGGTTGGAGGCTACATTCTGGGAGAGTTTGGAAACCTTATTGCTGGAGACCCACGCTCCAGGTATGTTGGTCTTTGGCTGCCAAGGCTCCGTGACGGCTTAATTAATATGTAATAACGTTGCTGTCCTGTCATGCAGCCCCCTGGTCCAGTTCAACCTTCTCCACTCCAAGTTCCACCTGTGCTCCGTGCCGACCCGCGCCCTGCTGCTGTCAGCTTACATCAAGTTCATCAACCTGTTCCCGGAGACCAAGGCCACCATCCAGGAGGTGCTGCGCTGCGACAGCCAGATCCGCAACTCAGACGTTGAGCTGCAGCAGCGTGCTGTCGAGTATCTGAAGCTTTCCTCCATCGCTAGCACAGACGTCCTGGTTAGTTCTTAGGACCCACACAGTTCAGGTCAAATGATCATGATTTCACGTTTCAAGGACCACAGGTTGACATAGTTAATACATGTTTGTTCCACTGTCTTCTAAGACCATCCAGTCCAAATGCCTGCAGTCATGTTCTTGTTGATGTATGCTCCTCTCTGAGTCTGGAGGACCCACAGCATGAGTGTCCTCTGTGTTGTACAGGCTACAGTCCTGGAAGAGATGCCTCCCTTCCCAGAGCGGGAGTCATCGATCTTGGCTAAGCTGAAGAAGAAGAAGGGGCCCGGCACCGTGTCCGTGACAGATCTGGAAGACAGCAAAAGGGAGGGCGGGGAGTTGAATGGAGGGGGTGAGCGGGGGCCAGACACGGCGGCCATGGCTTCCTCCAATGCTGTAAGCAGACTCTATAAACAGTATTTCACGGTTGCTTTTAGCGTCCTTTCATGTATACCAGCAGCTGCAACACAAATACTACATTGCAAGTTTCCTTTGTTTTACAGTCCACCCCGTCACCGTCAGCAGACCTCCTTGGGATTCGTTCGGCTGCCCCTGTTGGTGCTCCAGCCAGTGCTGGCAGCCTATTGGTGGATGTGTTCTCTGAGGCAGGGCCTGCCGCACCTTCTGCTGCTGTGAACGATGACGGCTTCCTAAGGTGAAAGGTCTTTTTCTTCATGTGTACATTGAGAATTAGCCAAAGTCCAGGATGAATATCTAGCCAGCTACTTATCAGTTTTCTAGTCTGCATCATATTTGATCAACCAGCTGTTACTGAAGTGCATGTTTGACACGCAGAATGTTCAGAGAGTGTCTCCCACGCGGGACTAGGCTGAAGAGGGCTCTGCCCCTAATGGTGGTAGATGTACACATGTGACTTTTCTGTTGTTCTTTGTGAAGTGAAATAGTCGTTGATGTTTGTGGTGTAGTCCGCACTGTGAGGCCAACATGTTACATGTCTGCGCTGATGGCTCTTTCTCTCTTTGCTCTATCTTTGTCTGATATGGACCTGTCAACCCAGAGACACTCAGATACTGATACTGATGCTCTGCTTTTTTAAACTGGGTTTGTATGATAAGTAGCCCACATTTAATATAAGCAAGAATAGGGATTTACCGTCACGGGTGTCTTGGCCTAGAGACGAATATCTCTGCTATTTTCACCACGAAAAACTAAGAGAAGCCGCCTCCTACTTTGAATTTGCATTTACTTAAAAGTTTTGAATCCAATTTATCGTTCTTAGTGTAAAAGACAAAAATGAAAATGTGTCGTAGCCCTAGGAGGCTGTCAGTCTCCTGCAGTCTACAGAGGTCACAGAGAGCAGGAAGTAGACTTCTCTTTCAGGGTTGGCAGGTCTGCTATACTTGTCTTTTCTTATTATCTTGCTATGTATGTGACTGTCTTTCGTCTTCTTCTCTCCTTCCCCTCTCTCCTTATCCCTCTCTCTCTTCCTGTGTGTGTGTGTGTGTGTGTGTGTGTGTGTGTGTGTGTGTGTGTGTGTGTGTGTGTGTGTGTGTGTGTGTGTGTGTGTGTGTGTGTGTGTGTGTGTGTGTGTGTGTGTGTGTGTGTGTGTGTGTGTGTGTGTGTGTGTGTGTGTGTGTGTGTGTGTGTGTGTGTGTGTGTGTGTGTGTGGTGTGTGTGTGTGTGTGTGTGTGTGTGTGTGTGTGTGTGTGTGTGTGTGTGTGTGTGTGTGTGTGTGTGTGTGTGTGTGTGTGTGTGTGTGTGTGTGTGTGTGTGTGTGTGTGTGTGTGTGTGTGTGTTCTACTGTGATTGGACTTTGACAGAGATCTGGATCAGCCCACAGAGACCTGTGACTCCCTATTGGTGGAGGGTTCTGGTGACTCGGAGTAAGGGCCCAGTAGTAAACTACAGAACTAGCCAGTAGCTATAGTAGTATACACGTTTGTTTTCTAGACAGACTTTTTATCTTCAAATGAACATTACTGATCAGATCCACTGAATGTGCAGCTTGATCACGTGAGGCACTTAGGTTTAAACGTACATGCCTTTGAGCGTTTGAACCGTACCAAAGGACCCATACACCACAGTTAGCCAGCTCGTCTACGGGGAGAGAGCAGTGTCCACATGGTGAAAATACACCCCTGTTGTTTCTGGAAAGAACATTTACCAGAAACACGTAAAGTACACGTTATGAAAGCAGCCAATGGGAGCTGACGGCTAGACATCACCATCTTTAGATGCAGGTTCCAGCTGTCGACCTCTGAGGCCGCTCTCTGGCAAACTGCCAAGTAGTCAGAACTACTAACGTTAACAATAGCATGGATACATCTTCTCACAGGCCTTCCGGCGCTGAGGGAACTCACGCTGTAAGTTATGGGAACACATGGGTGACAGGATGAATGTTGTTGGGCTCTGTACTCAAGAAGAGACCGGTCATATGGAGAGAGGGGACCCTCAGACGCTTTGATGTGTGGGCGGTGGGTGGGCAGAACGTGTTCTGATACATGAAGTCTCAAAGGAGCTGAACGTCTCAGAGGCATGTGTTCCATGTCTGGTGCACGGTGCTCCAGTTCAGCTTCAACATGCAGGCCTTTACACAGTAGAGACCGTTCAATGTGTCCTGATGATATGTTCTACAAACTGCTTTTACTAACCACCGCTGCATTTTATCCTCTTCTTGTTTTTCTTCCTCTCGTGTTTCTCTGAACCAATCTCTATCTCGCCTGTGGCGCATGGATGCTCCTTCACTCCCTGGCTGTGTGTCCTGTCTGTATCCTCCTCCTCCCCCTCCTCCTCCTCCTCCTCCTCCTCCTCCTCCTCCTCCTCCTCCTCCTCCTCCTCCTCCTCTGTCCTGTGCTCTCAGCTCGGCTCCTCCCTCTGAGGAGGATCCTGCTCCTCCTCTGCCTGAGGCAGACGAACTTCTTAACAAGTAAGCTCTGTCTCTCTCTGTACTCGTCATGTGGACGTGAGCCTCGCTGAAAGCATACTTGCTCCCTGTAGGGTTAGCCGTAGCCAGAGAGAGACGCACTTACATAGAACAAGGATTACACCTCTAACGTCCACTTGACAGAGCTGTCATAACTCGAGGGATAATCCCATTCTGATGTTTTAAGGAGTCTCCAAAGCCCCTCCTTTTCCCCATGCCAGTTGGTCGGCTGTTTTTCAGGAGAATAGTAATTGTGCGGTTGGACTGGAGCTACTGACTGTGTACGCTTTATTTAATGATAATGCTGTTGGAAGCACGTCTGAATACAGACTTTATCCAAGTCAACCTGACTCCACTCACCAGAACAAAGCCTTCCTAGGGTCGATGTGATGGGTTGCTTTGGATCTGATAGAAGTGCAATGTTCAAAGCAAATGTTAGTGTTGACTAACCCTTGAAACGCCTTCATCCAACAGGTTTGTGTGCAAGAACAATGGGGTTCTGTTTGAGAATCAGCTTCTACAGATCGGCATCAAGTCGGAGTATCGTCAAAATCTGGGTGAGTGTTCTTCACAGAGAGAGGAGCATCCTGCCAGGATGCAGTGGCACTCTGACATGGGTTGTTGTGATTGGCGGGGCCTGGCAGATGGTGGATGTTGTTCTGTTGCCTAGTTACTGATATCTAGGGCTGGACAATATACCGACTTCTTTTATATATCAATAGTTTTTCAAACGGGATATAGGATGAGAACATATGACTGAAATCAATATAGTTTGATGTTCCTCTCGTAAAGCCATGTCGGTGTTTGCATCTCTCCACCCTCACATTCTCCACGGAACCCACTCATGCCCCGTGAAGTCTGCCACTGAGTCCTGAGCGATGAACCCACGCCATTGGTCTTTGCTCTATTGAGAAAACTATCCTATTATAACACTATTTAACAATATGAAAACAACAGCTAATAAACCCATCCCAACCACTGACCCAGCCTAAGCTAGTCTTGTTTGCTGGTGACTTGTAGATTTGACTTCCTAACATATTGCCCATTTCCTAGAAAATACAGATGTGTATACTGTTTATATATACCGTGTCGTAGGGCTGCTCGATTGTGGCAAAATCATAATCTCGATTATTTGGGTCAATAATTGATATCACGATTATTAAAAACGATTATCCATTTACTTTGAAAACATCCATTTATTGAAAATAAAGATGTGAACAGTATATTTTTAACAGTTGATCATCCTGAACTTTAAGTATAATTCAACTGAAAAACCAATACAAAAATAAAATAATGGTTTGATTTCGATGATGTTGTTTTCATAATCGTTGCAAGCCAAAATCGTAATTGCGATTTAAAATCCGATGAATTGAGCAGCCCTATACTGTGTCACGCCTTTCAACCTCAAAATACACGATGGGTGTTCCTTACCGCCCAGCCCTACCGGGTTTAAAGAGCTGCGTAGTGTGGGTTTATCACTTCCTCTGGGTCAGAGGTCATTGGGCCTAAGGTCAAAGTGACGGCGCTGCAGAGTAACCGTGTCCCAACACTGTGTCTCTCAGGGAGAATGTACTTGTTCTACGGTAACAAGACTTCAGTGCAGTTTGCCGGCTTCACCACCACCGTCAGCTACCCTGGGGAGCTGCAGTCTCATATCCTTTTTGTGCCATCATGTTCCTGTATGTTCACAAACCAATACACTTCAGACGACTGGGACACAGCATGCGACTCTACCAGTCCTAGAAACAAATCAGTATCCGCTGAGAAATTACAAATGAGTTTGCTCATTTTCTCACTGTGCACTTAAGAGCACTAACACATGTGAGAAGGCCACCAGCCTCGTTAGCAGAGGGACTAACCTACAGCCTGGGGTCTGTCTCTGGAGCCCTCTCATCATGCCCACTCGACACTACAGCCCCCGCCTTCATGTGCGTTCCCACGGAGGAATCAGTGTGTGTTTGGTTGTCAGGCGATATGTGCACTTCTATTGGAAGTCTAGAGTAATCCACAGTCCTGAGAACGTGTGAGTGGTGTCGACCGTTTTAAGGTGTGTGGAAGTCCGTATGTGATGTCTTGTGAGCCTTGACAACCAGCCACAGCTCAACGTTCAGACCAAGCCAGTAGAACCACTGGTCGAGGCGGGGGCCCAGATCCAACAGGTCCTCAACATAGAGTGTCTGACAGACTTCTCTGACGCTCCGCTGCTCAACATCAAGTTCAGGTGAGCTCCGGCAACCAGGTACACGACAGATGGAATGAGAATGACTTTGATGAATTGACCTTTAAAATCAGACGTTTCCCTTACTCTCTGGATTCTCAAATAGGCTGTGTATCAGTAGACATGATTTGGATATGCTTGAGTTTCAACATCCCTGTTAACTGTCACATACCTAAACAAAGCACACGGTGTTGCAGTGGTCAGTTTGACTGAGCCATGGTTCCGCCTCCCGGCTGCGGGGCCAGGGCTCGAAGCATCATGCACTCAGGTCGGCTCAAATGTCCTTTGGACTCCAGGTCACCGGAGGAGATCTTGGTGGTCAAATAAAGGGTCTCTGTGTCCTTACAAAACACGGATTTGGCTTCAATCCAAGAATAGATTTGCGAAGACAATTTCACGCAAGGAAACTGGTGAAGTCAATAAAGCAATCTAACACGTAAAAAGTTCTCTTTTTACCACCATCAGAGGACATTTCGCCTAATGTGTGGTGCCTGTCGTGTTGGATAATGGAGCCCATGCAGATGTATAGCCTAAAACATTTCCTCAGCATTTCCAAAAATAAAATTGTGTGTGGGGGGGTGTTAGTGCCCAGTGACGAGACTAGAGCTTTTATTGAGGTTTTACACAACGTCCCAACTTCATTGGAATTGGGGTTTGTAAATACAACTTGTGTTGATCAAACCATGTCACTAAATTCATGTAATAAGTCATTCTTTGACTTATTTTCATTCAAACTCGTGCCAGTATGATTTCAAATTACACGAGTATTTATTTACATTCTCGTGGGTCTTACATTGAAACTACAAGAACCCTGGAGGAGAGGAAAGTTAGACCCAATTAGTGTGCCAAAAACAAGCTGTAACTGATCTGTAGGTGTCACTGGAGCATGGGGGAACCATGTGTGCGCGATAGACAAGAGAATCCAGCCTGTGCACATGGAGCTGAAGACAAAAGGACCGAACGCGTGGTGTTGCTGTGTGAATGTGTAATGTTCAAAAGCATGTTGACTTTGTATTAATGTTTCCATTTCTCAGTTCTAATTTAATGATCTGAATAATGAATGAATGAAAAGTTTATTACAGACTCAGGGTCCAGATAAAATAGAACATAATAATATACATTTCCCAGTGTTGGATAGTGTCTCATCTCTTACCCAAACATACAGTTGTGTTCAAAAGTGTAATGTATTTCATGGCAGTCTTGAGTTTTCAATCATTTCTACAGCTCTTATTTTTCTGTGATTGAGTGATCGGAGCACATACTTCTTTGTCACAAAACAAACATCATGCATTTTCTTTTATGAATTTATTATGAGTCTTCTGAAAAAGTGATCAAATA
This sequence comes from Pseudochaenichthys georgianus, assembly GCF_902827115.2. Lineage (NCBI taxonomy): Eukaryota > Metazoa > Chordata > Actinopteri > Perciformes > Channichthyidae > Pseudochaenichthys > Pseudochaenichthys georgianus. The sequence goes on from NW_027263084.1 coordinate 176,761, forward strand.
TATACATACAGCATTGCTAATATTTGGTAACATGTCCCTTGGCCATTTTCACCTCAATTAGGCGCTTTTGGTGTCCATCCACAAGCTTCTGGAAAGCTTCTGGTTACGCTTTGACCACTCCTCTTGACAGAATCGGTGCATATCAGCTACATCTGTTGGCTTTCTGACACGGACTTGTTTCTTCAGCACTGTCCACATGCTCTCGGTGGGGTTAAAGTCAGGACTTTGGGAAGCCATTCTCAAACCTTAATTCTAGCCTGATTTAGCCATTTCTTTACCGCTTTATTTGTGTGTCTGTGGTCATTTTCCTTTTGGACACCAAACTGTGCCCAAGACCCTCCTCCTTCATTATTCCATTTACTTTCTGTAAAGCACCAGTTCCATTGGCAGCACAACAGGCTCAGCGCATAATGGTACCACAACCATGCTTTAAAGGGGACCTATCATGCAAAATGCACCTTTGTACGTCTTTTATACATGAATGTGTCCCCGGTGTGTCAGGGAACTCAGCAAGTGTCAGAAAACACAACCCTCTATTTTCCTCCGTACCCACATCTCTAAAAAAGGGGCTGCAATGGATCTGAGACAGACTGATCCAGATTTGAATTATTTTCTACGTCACAGAAGTGGAGCTCCGCCTATATGGCCAACTCTCCACCTATCAGGGGAATGAGAGGTTGGGCCACCGCCGGCCATTGCCGCTTGAAAGCGCTGGAGACGCTGTAGTACATATGCCAGGCCTGTAAGTGGTGCTGTAGTCTGCCACAAAAGCAGCGAAGAAGACTTCCCTTGCATGGTTGCCATGGTTGCCCTTCTGTTTATTCTCCGCTGTGGCTCTTTCTCTCCCTCCCCGTCGAGGCAAGCGCTGTAATTCTCTCCGGTAGTCCACCAGCAGATGACAAACACCCTCCTCTCCGCCTCTTCCAAGGAACGAGGGGACCGTGCGGCAGAGTTTCAGTTCGATTTCTTTCTGCCGGTCAACATGTCCGTTAAAGTTTAAATCTTCCGGACAAAATTAGAAAAGTGACGGTCGAAGGTCTTCTTTGTTATTCATTGAGCTTTAAAACAAATGAATAAGGACTCTATAATAATATAAGAATAAAACACGGAGGACGGAGATCTCTTTTCCTTCCCCTCCTCTGAGAGCCCAGCAGCTGATCTCAGAGCACGCTCCCCTCTCCTGCAGTATAAAAACTATATTTATATACTTTATATAGAATAGGTATGGCCCTACAATATATTGTTCAAATATAGCATGATAGGTCACCTTTAAAGGTGGGGTAGGTAAGTTTGAGAAACCGGCTCGAGATACACTTGTTGTTATATTCCATGGAATGCTCTTAACATCCGATAGCAATGAATATCTTCAGTGCTTTGACAAAAAATCCATAAAAAATCATCTGTAGAAGCCGTGATACTGTAAAAAGTACAACCAATCCGTTTAGCCTGGATGACCTACCTGCCTGTCAGCCTTCCATCGGGGCACAAACTTATCTTGTGCCCTCATTGGTCATGTGCGCGTTCGTGTGTGTTGGAGGAGGGGCTCTGTGAGGAAGTGGCAGATTTTCTCCGGTTGTGTATTTTCAAATTCTAGCGATCTCGAGCCGGTTTCTCAAACGTACCTACCCCACCTTTAAGGTAGGCATGGTGTTTTGGGGTTAAAGGTCTCACCTTGTGTTTGATCTGACCACAGAACTTTACTCCAGAAGCCTTCTCTTTGTCCATGTGATCAGCAGCAGACTTCAGTGGAGCTTTAATGTGCCGCTTGTGGAGCGAGGGCTTCCTTCCTTCCTGCACGGCAGCCTCTCAGCCCATGGCGCTGTAAAACAAGTTGGACGGTGGACACTGACACCTGCGTGCCAGCGGCTCCTAATTCATTGCAGACCTGGTTCCCCGTTGACTCTTGACCATCCTGACCTATTTTCTCTCGGTATCAGGTGATAGCTTGCGTTTTATTCCTGATCAGGGCAGTGTCGCAACTGTGCCCTGTACTTTATACCTACAAACGGTTGCTTGCTTAGTTAGCTGCTTTGATATGGCGACAAGTGACTTTCCTGACTTGTTCAAATGAATGATCTTTTTCAGATCTGCGCTGAGCTCCTCTGACTTTCCCATTGTAGTCTCATGTGTGTCAGGTGAGCCCTATTTCAATGGGTACCAGCTATAGTGACTATAATCACTCCCCAGAGGTTAAGAGGCCACGTAACAAAGCAACGTTGATTGACACAACTTTTGACATCACCAAAATGTATAATTCATCTTGCTGTATGTATATTTTTCACCCAGCAGATATGATCACATTTTCAGAAGACTCATAATAAATTAAAAAAAGAAACAAACTTCATGATTTATTTATTTTGTGACAAAGAACAATGTGCTCCAATCACTGGAGCTGTAGAGGACATACATGTTCTTTACAAATGTATGTACACTTTTGAACTCAACTTTAGCTATCCTTCTGCCTACATATGTATACTTACACTTTTAGACTGTGTGTGTGTGTGTGTGTGTGTGTGTGTGTGTGTGTGTGTGTGTGTGTGTGTGTGTGTGTGGTGTGTGTGTGTGTGGTGTTGTGTGTGTGGTGTGTGTGTGTGTGTGTGTGTGTGTGTGTGTGTGTGTGTGTGTGTGTGTGTGTGTGTGTGTGTGTGTGTGTGTGTGTGTGTGTGTGTGTGTGTGTGTGTGTGTGTGTGGTGTGTGTGTGTGTGTGTGTGTGTGTGTGTGTGTGTGTGTGTGTGTGTGTGTGTGTGTGTGTGTGTGTGTGTGTGTGTGTGTGTGTGTGTGTGTGTGTGTGTGTGTGTCAGATATGGGGGAGCGCTGCAGAACCTGACCCTAAAGCTGCCTGTCACCATCAACAAGTTCTTCCAGCCCACCGAGATGACTTCACACGACTTCTTCCAGCGCTGGAAACAGCTCAGCCAGTAAGTGTGTTTTTGTGTATGTGTTGTTGTGCGCATGTGTTTTTGTGTGTCTGTGTGTGATGCCAGTTAGGGATTTCATAATGTCCCGTGTGAACTTTCTTCAGACCACAACAAGAAGCACAGAAGATATTCAAGGCTAACCACGGCATGGACACAGAAGTTCTCAAGGCGAAGGTACGTGTTCTTCACAGCGCCAGCCATCTCATGGTGGATCTGTGTTGTTCAGACCTCTGATGGGGCCCCTCTTTCCTGCTCATTCATATGGTAGCTGCTGGGACTGGGATCGGCCCTGCTGGAGGACGTGGATCCCAACCCTGAGAATTATGTGTGTGCTGGAGTGATCCAGACCAAGGGCCAGCAGGTGGGCTGCCTGCTGAGACTGGAGCCCAACAGCCAGGCTCAGGTACAGTACAGCGCCTTGCTCCTGCTTTCCTGTAGTCCAGGCGACGCACGCACACAGAGCCTCGTTTGCAGCTAATGGGTTTTTGGCAACAACTGAAAGATTTTTTAAATCCTCGTGGATCCATATTTATTATATACATTCACATCATTTAAGCATCTGGCTTGTCAAATCAAGTTTTATTTATATAGCACATTTATAAACGATTTTTGGTGGAGCCAAAGTGCTGTGTTACAGTTGCAAGAAAAAGTACGTGAATCCTTTGGAACGACCTGGATTTCTGCATAAGTTGGTCATAAAATGTGTTCTGATCTTCAGCTAAGTCACAACAACAGACACACACAGTCTGCTTAAACTAATACCACACAAACAATGATATGTTTTCATGTTGTTATTGAACACACCATGTAAACATTCACAGTGCAGGGTGGAACAAGTATTGATGGAGATATGAGTGGACAACTAGTCCGCTTTTTCAAATCTCCGCGCGTCCCTAAACAAGCAGGTTATATTACAGGAAGAAATCCAGAGCATACAATTAACCGATAACAATAATCTACTTTAATGGTAATAAGACAATGCAATACAATCAAATACAGTACAAAATAAATACAGATCTGTGGGATCCCACATTTACCTGATACTCACGTGAGCCAGCCAGCCAGAGGAAAGAGAGAGAGCACACAGCGTGCTTCCTGTCTAAATACCTCGCTTACAAGAGGAGGAGTTATCTGCGCCTCCCTTCCAGACCTCCGTGATTGGCTGCCCAAATTATCATGAACACCTCACATCTTAAGTTCCCCAATCCCAGTAGCTCAGCTTCATTATCTCCTAGATCTGAATTGACTGCATGTTAACTCCTCACCTTCCCCCCTTCTTCCTTTGTCCTCAAAAAACCACATGTTCACAGGCCCAAAACCAGCTCAGTTTTCTACACAAATCATTTCCCCCTTTTAAGCTTCTTCATAGTTTACTAACATGAATACATACAAATATTTCCTTACAATTCCCCCTTTTGCACTCTTAAAAAAGAGTGCAACTTACACAAGGCACTTGAAATATAACTATTGTCGCTCCTCTCCACTGTGTTCATCTCTCAACATTATATTTAGAGCCCTTTAAACATTTGGAAACAGCCCTTCATAGCAATTTCTCATGGCAGAATGAGAGGGAGACCAAAAAAAATGTCAAAAAACTGCATCCTTGTCTGCTGAGTCTCCATACTTGTCCTCTACGGATACAAATCGAATGGTTTCATCAGACCATCTCTGAGGGCAGGATGGGCTGGTTACACGCAGCACATTTAGGCGCCAGGACCCTGTGGTAGTCTTTCAGACAGTAGATTTTATTCTCAGTGTCCACAGTGAAGGGCACTCCGTCCAGGCTCTCGTTGCAGATGACGCAGCGGAAGCAACCGGGGCGGTACGACTTCCCCAGGGCCTGCAGGATCATGTCCATGATCAGATGTCCACATGCGTTGCACTTGTCTGCAGACTGCTGGAACCCAGAGTACAGAAAGTCCTCTTCACAGAAAACCCTTCCTGCGTCATAGTAGAACGCCTTCCCTCTCAGCCTTCGACTACAGGCGCTGCAGGTGAAGCAGCTGTCATGGTAGAGGCTGCCCATAGCTTGGCAGGCCTGGCTGGCTCCATACACCGTCTTGTTGCACTTAACACACATTTCTGTTTCCGCGGAGAGTGGAGTCCCCTGTGTCGTCCTGGCTTGCCGTGTCTTTGTCCCCTCTGATCCGCTGACGGCGGCTTCTGGGCTGCCTGCTAGAGAGATGTCTTCCTTCTCCTCCGGCTTGCTGATGGCGGCTTCCGAGTCGCTGCTGAATAGATGTCCTCCCGATCTTCCTTCTCCGGTCCGATGATGATGCCTCCTGGGACGACTGCTGGATGGATGTCCTCGAGGTCCTTCTCCTCCAGTCCGCTGATGACAGCATCCGAGTCGACCTCCATGACGAGAGCCAGATCCGTCCTGATGTCGTCTAGGGTCCTCGCAGGTGTTTTCCCCGCCGCACACTGGCTCCCGTGGTACCAGTTGTCCCCCTTTCCTTGTAGGCGGACGGCATGGGATGTCCTCTGGGTCACTCGGTCGGGGCCGGAGAGCCTGGGGTTGATCCACTTTGTTCTGCTGACAGTCAGCCTCCTGCGTCTCGGGTCCCCCTTTTGGCGTCAACAACCTGTGTGGAGAAATCTGATACAAATCCCTCAAGCCTACGCTCCGGGCTCTGGGGCCCTCGGCTGTTTGACCCACCAGTGCGTGGCCACTTGGAGCCTGTTGGTGGGGTGTCTTAAAACAACAGACGTCTATGAACAGGTTTTCTAAATTAATTGTGCAGCTTCAGAATCTTAATATTTGGACTGTGCCAACTAAATAAGAACCCCAACATCTTTAGGTAAACTAAATAACATATTTCAATAGCTCCGAATTTCTGACAAGCATCTGTGTTTATTTTAAAATAAAATCCTTGAGATCTCATTAAAAATCTAAATATGATTTGAACTGCTAATGTTTCTGGTAAAGAAACACACTTATGTTATGGATTCAAAAACAACCAAAATCACAATACTAACAAAGTGAATGGCTTCCTGGTGACACTGCTTCTACCCGTCAGTGCTTAGATATTATCCTACTGAAAAAATGAATACAGAATTCCAACAAACTGTCATCAAATGTCTTTCTATTATAAATGTAGATGAAATGTATATCCCCATAATGACCTAAACAATAAAGTCTATGGCTTTTACTTCTTTACCAGGCTAGTTACATGATGTTGTCTGTTGAAACATTACTCACAGGTCAGCTTCTTCAGTATTCCATTCTGGACTTACATCTCTCTGGTAGCCCCTTGGCCACTGATTCTTTATCTGTGTTACCTGCTATAACTCAATCAATATTAGAGACATGTCAACATTCATCAAACAGTGTGTTATCCCCAAATATGGAGCAGGTCAATTCTAAAACTGTCAATCAATGGTCAGATTGAACAATGGAGTTGGAGCAGCCGGTTCCTTTCAGTCCCTAAATGAAAAATGTACATTGTTTACACTCCCCCTTTTTTACACATTATCTCATGTGTAAACAAAATCCTGTATGGGAAGAAAACCTTCAGGTCATAATGGATTATAAGACAATACCAAACATTTTTCCCAAAGGTACATCCATCATTTCCCCAGTAAACACTCCAGTAAGTGTTTCTCTCCATCTTTCAGTCCTAAAAGAAACAGAATCTTCATGTTTTAGTTTGAGTTTCACATTCTGCAAACGGCCACCTCCTGTGGGAGTGAAACATCATCAAGCAGATTAGATACGGTTTCCCCTTTTGTGCAATGTTAGGAAACCTCTCATTTCACACATTATTATCACACAATAATAATGTGTTAGTCCAAAACATGCTTAATTAGTCATCGGTTTAAATCATGCAGTTGCACTGATCAGATGCAGACATACACTCACTCACACTGTCAGGTTGTAAAGTCAGGTTTTGGTCAGGTACACCTCAGAGTCAGTCATTGAGAGTGCCTTCCCAAGTTACCCTGTCGGTCAGGGTCAAAGGTCAGTTGGTCTCAGTCTTTTTGGCCATGTGTCGTGCTCTGCAGAGACTTTGATGTTCCAGCACAGGCCAGCATCCTCCGTCTATAAAAATCTGTATATATGGAGCGCCATCATTTATTAATTCACAATTACAACTATAATGTTCAAGATATCTCCAACCCCACCTTGCTGTTTCCCACATTCCCTGAAAAGTGTCTAGCCAAAAAAATGTCACTTCCTTAGAGTACTACTACTACTACTGCAATTCATTTACACCTAATTAGTATTAAAATGACTAATAGATCTATTTCAGAAACATGTGTACATCACTATCTTGTGTCAAAACATTACTAGGATCTGTAAAGATCTGCTATGTATTCCATAACTCATTCTATCAATTTATCTTCAATTCTGGTGCACTTAAAGAACAATGTTACCTTCTTTAACAGTGCGTGGAACTCTGGGTGTTCGAACATGCAACAATTACTCCCTACTGTAACAAATTAAAACACTACCAAATTCACACACGAATAAAAAGTCCAGTGCATACTTCCTTCATGCCCCCCCCTTCCTATCAGTGTGTTTTAGATTTTCCACTTCACTTTAATAGTTCTCCTCTTTTCCGCTATTTTTTATTTACCAATTGACTAATTTATGGTCAATACATCTTCTTATCTTCACTTATTGATCAAGTCAATTCAAGTTCTTTACAATACATTAGTAGATACCTTGTGGAGTATTCACAATAACTAATCCCCTCTAGGATATGAAATCCATTCACCTTCAAGCAGATACTATGTCCTTATTTATGTTTTGTTCATGATAACAATAATATAACAACCACACGTTTTACCCATAGCTAGTTAATATAACAAGACTATTATGTGTGACATAATAATCAGATGTCTTGTTTGCTAACCAAGAATATTAAACTTTAACCTTTTCAGCATTCCAGACCATCCTATAAACAAGCAGCCTCTTATCTAAACACTAAGCATTAAGGTTACTACACCACCAACCGGGAAACTCTTGCACAATTATGCTGTAAAATCATTGCATCATTCCTCCAGAACAATCTGAGACAAGCATGTCTCAAGATCTTGTCATAATGAGCACAGTCAGTGATGCAGCTGTAGTCAGTGGCAGGGTCCCCAAAAAAGCTAGGATCGGCCCTGGTCAGTGGGCTCCAAGGAAACTCTCCCTGGCTTTGAGATGAGGGAAGGAATCACTTGGCCGACACACATTGTCCTCCGTACGGCAGAAATCCCCCAAAACCGCAGTACCTCTTCACACCACTGTTGCCTTGACAACGAGGCACAAGCATAATGTCAATATCTCCTCAGAGATTCATTCTTTGCACACTTCTTCTGTTCGCAGTGAGCAACTCTTCACCAACACACTGATTCAGAGAACCCAAAAGGTGGTGCAGAACTATCCAATGCTGCTGCAATCACAGCCATTCTACTGAGAAAAACTCAATTTAAATCTCTCTCCCAACGGGTTACAAAATAAAACGGCTGAGTGGCTATATGGTCAGGAATGCTGAAACATGTGAATGTTAAAACAAATCAATGGCAGTAGTCTACCAAGATTCTTTACTCCATTAAAAGTAGTAAAACCACATTGTAAAATCTCTTTTTATCTTTAGAAACCATAAGGAATGACAGTTCTCATAAAACACTATTCTTCCTTACTTCAGTTCTAAATCAAATGAGCCAGACAGGAAACCCCCTTTAACCACTTGCTTATTCTATTCTTTTGAAATTGTTTATCTAAGTTGTGTTACAAGCAGGTTAGATCTGTAATGAATTAAAATCAATATTTAAGGACGTAATATAAGTTAAAATATATTGTTAAGCTAATTGCTGTTTTATTGTGAGGCCTCTCTGGCGAACAGCGGCCTTTGGCTTTTATTTTGAAAGGCCGTTCCGGAACAGTGAGTTCGATTTCTAGAAACACGGCAAGTTAACAATCGTTCTAATGCATTAACTATAGTCGTGAAAGAGACAAGGAGGGGGAAGGCGTGTGGAAGCAAGCAATGAACTGAAAATGCCACCAATCCTCTGTTTTAACGTGATGGCGGACATTGAAAACCGAAGCGGGCATAAGCACCCCTGTCATATACTGAGAAGCGTCCAAAAACCCTTCTGCTTATCCACTTAGGCTACTACTTTTTGTTTTATTCATAACCTAAAAATACAATTGTGATGAATAGCTTGCTCTTGTACCATTACATTTACC
>NW_027263085.1:0-21308 GCF_902827115.2 Pseudochaenichthys georgianus
GATGTAGAAAGAGACATGAAGAAGAGGGGACACATGTTGATGTAGAAGAGACATGAAGAAGAGGGGACACATGGAGAAGAGGGGGACACCATGTTGATGTAGAAGAGACATGAAGAAGAGGGGACACATGTTTGATGTAGAGGAGACATGAAGAAGAGGGGACACATGTGATGTAGAAGAGACATGAAGAAGAGGGGACACATGTTAATGTAGAAGAGACATGAAGAAGAGGGGACACATGTTGATGTAGAAGAGACATGAAGAAGAGGGGACACATGTTGATGTAGAGGGAGACATGAAGAAGAGGGGACACATGTTGATGTAGAAGAGACATGAAGAAGAGGGACACATGTTGATGTAGAAGAGACATGAAGAAGAGGGGACACATGTTGATGTAGAAGAGACATGAAGAAGAGGGGACACATGTTGATGTCGAAGAGACATGGAGAAGAGGGGACACATGTTGATGTCGAAGAGACATGGAGAAGAGGGGACACATGTTGATGTAGAAGAGACATGGAGAAGAGGGGACACATGTTGATGTAGAAGAGACATGAAGAAGAGGGGACACATGTTGATGTAGAAGAGACATGAAGAAGAGGGGACACTGTTGATGTAGAAGAGACATGAAGAAGAGGGGACACGTGTTGATGTAGAAGAGACATGAAGAAGAGGGGACACATGTTGATGTAGAAGAGACATGAAGAAGAGGGGACACGTGTTGATGTAGAAGAGACATGAAGAAGAGGGGACACATGTTGATGTAGAAGAGACATGAAGAAGAGGGGACACATGTTGATGTAGAAGAGACATGAAGAAGAGGGGACACATGTTGATGTAGAAGAGACATGGAGAAGAGGGGACACATGTTGATGTAGAAGAGACATGAGAAGAGGGGACACATGTTGATGTAGAAGAGACATGAAGAAGAGGGGACACATGTTGATGTAGAAGAGACATGGAGAAGAGGGGACACATGTTGATGTAGAAGAGACATGAAGAAGAGGGGACACATGTTGATGTAGAAGAGACATGAAGAAGAGGGTGACACATGTTGATGTAGAAGAGACATGAAGAAGAGGGGACACATGTTGATGTAGAAGAGACATGAAGAAGAGGGGACACATGTTGATGTAGAAGAGACATGAAGAAGAGGGGACACATGTTGATGTCGAAGAGACATGGAGAAGAGGGGGACACATGTTGATGTCGAAGAGACATGGAGAAGAGGGGACACATGTTGATGTAGAAGAGACATGGAGAAGAGGGGACACATGTTGATGAAGAAGAGACATGAAGAAGAGGGGACACATGGAGAAGAGGGGACACATGTTGATGTCGAAGAGACATGGAGAAGAGGGGACACATGTTGATGTCGAAGAGACATGAAGGAAGAGGGGACACATGTTGATGTAGAAGAGACATGAAGAAGAGGGGACACATGTTGATGTCGAAGAGACATGGAGAAGAGGGACACATGTTGATGTCGAAGAGACATGGAGAAGAGGGGACACATGTTGATGTAGAAGAGACATGGAGAAGAGGGGACACATGTTGATGTAGAAGAGACATGGAGAAGAGGGGACACATGTTGATGAAGAAGAGACATGAAGAAGAGGGGACACATGGAGAAGAGGGGACACATGTTGATGTAGAAGAGACATGAAGAAGAGGGGACACATGTTGATGTAGAGGAGACATGAAGAAGAGGGGACACATGTTGATGTAGAAGAGCCATGAAGAAGAGGGGACACATGTTGATGTAGAGGAGACATGAAGAAGAGGGGACACATGTTGATGTAGAAGAGACATGAAGAAGAGGGGACACATGTTAATGTAGAAGAGACATGAAGAAGAGGGGACACATGTTGATGTAGAAGAGACATGAAGAAGAGGGGACACATGTTGATGTAGAGGAGACATGAAGAAGAGGGGACACATGTTGATGTAGAAGAGACATGAAGAAGAGGGGACACATGTTGATGTAGAAGAGACATGAAGAAGAGGGGACACATGTTGATGTAGAAGAGACATGAAGAAGAGGGGACACATGTTGATGTCGAAGAGACATGGAGAAGAGGGGACACATGTTGATGTCGAAGAGACATGGAGAAGAGGGGACACATGTTGATGTAGAAGAGACATGGAGAAGAGGGGACACATGTTGATGTAGAAGAGACATGGAGAAGAGGGGACACATGTTGATGAAGAAGAGACATGAAGAAGAGGGGACACATGGAGAAGAGGGGACACATGTTGATGTAGAAGAGACATGAAGAAGAGGGGACACATGTTGATGTAGAGGAGACATGAAGAAGAGGGGACACATGTTGATGTAGAAGAGCCATGAAGAAGAGGGGACACATGTTGATGTAGAGGAGACATGAAGAAGAGGGGACACATGTTGATGTAGAAGAGACATGAAGAAGAGGGGACACATGTTAATGTAGAGGGGACATGAAGAAGAGGGGACACATGTTGATGTAGAAGAGACATGAAGAAGAGGGGACACATGTTGATGTAGAAGGAGACATGAAGAAGAGGGGACACATGTTGATGTAGAAGAGACATGAAGAAGAGGGGACACATGTTGATGTAGAGAGACATGAAGAAGAGGGGACACATGTTGATGTAGAAGAGACATGGAGAAGAGGGGACACATGTTGATGTCGAAGAGACATGGAGAAGAGGGGACACATGTTGATGTAGAAGAGACATGGAGAAGAGGAATAGGGGACCTTCAAAGGGTGCTTCTCCACTGCAGTGTTTCTCACCTTCATCGTGCTGCTGAGGATCCTCAGGAGGTGAAGCTCTTCGTTGATCTTGTCGTCGGGACAGCGGCGGATGAACGAGGCTCTGAAGTCTTTCTGAGACGACTGACCAATGGGAGAGAGGCGTGCGGCCTCCATCTTGTCAGGAGGAGGATCTGCAAAAGACCAGGAGGACGGATTTATTATTTTAATTAAGGATTATCATTTGTTTATATATCATTTGTTTATATATCATTTGTTTATATATCATTTGTTTATATATCATTTATTTATATATCATTTGTTTATATATCATTTGTAAGTCAATCATATTTTTGTTTATTGATTTGATACTGCTTGAGTTTGTACAGTATCATAATTCTCTTGTTTCATTTCATTATGTTGTATTATTGTTTTAAATAAAACTTAAAATAAATAAAACTTTAATTAAAGTACTTCTACTAAACGGAAGACATTAGCGCAGTGTTTCTCAAACCATACCAAGGTCCACCTAACTCCACAAATATCCAAAATCACATCGTTTTTCTAGAACAGATTACAAATCGCCTGAAAATGGTACAAACAAGTGGCAACATGTGAGAGGAAGGTGTTGCGCTGGGCTATATCATGTAAGCTCGCTCCATTGCGGAGATATTCCCGCGAGAGTGCGGAAAACTTAAATTAATTAATTTATTTCAAATCTGAAATGTTACCAATATACTCATGGACCACTGGGGGGCGCTTGCGGACCACACTTTGAGAAACACCGCTTTAGTGATGTTCCTGCTTTTATAACGTTATGAAAGTTAAAGTATGGAATGTATAATATAACAATTATAATAATTAATAAATAAATAGAATAATAATAAATAATTATAATAGCCCAAAAATTAAAAAATAACAATTACAAGAATAATAAATCTAATAATCATATTGAAAAACAAATTAAACTAATATTACTAATTAAAAAAAAATACTACTACCAATAATAATAATTACTAATAAATGCCTCGAATAAAAAATAGGAAATTAAATGTAAACAATTATTTATAACTATTAGAAATATTATTGCATAACTTTTGTATTATTATTTAATGTCCAACTTCTATTCTTCTTATTTCTTTCTGAATGATCTGCTTTTCATGGCGATTATGATGGCATGTATGGAGCGAGTTAAAACAAACTTTAATTACAAACAAATATTTAAAAATCCAACATTTTTATCACTCGCTGGAGGTGTATTTTAACAACAACAAAACAACAACACCTGTAAACAAACGTGTGTTTACCTGTGACGGCCTCTCCTCCTCCTCCTCCTTCTTCTCTCTCTTCTGGGCCGTGCAGCAGAGGGACAGACGCTCCTGCTCCTCCTTCTTCTTCTTCTTCTTCTTCTTCTTCTCTCTCTTCTGGGACGTGCAGCAGAGGGACAGATGCTCCTTCTTCTCTCTCTTCTGGGACGTGCAGCAGAGGGACAGACGCTCCTCCTTCTTCTTCTCTCTCTTCTGGGACGTGCAGCAGAGGGACAGACGCTCCTTCTTCTTCTCTCTCTTCTGGGCCGTGCAGCAGAGGGACAGACGCTCCTTCTTCTTCTTCTCTCTCTTCTGGGACGTGCAGCAGAGGGACAGACGCTCCTTCTTCTTCTTCTCTCTCTTCTGGGACGTGCAGCAGAGGGACAGACGCTCCTCCTTCTTCTTCTCTCTCTTCTGGGACGTGCAGCAGAGGGACAGACGCTCCTCCTTCTTCTTCTCTCTCTTCTGGGCCGTGCAGCAGAGGGACAGACGCTCCTCCTTCTTCTTCTCTCTCTTCTGGGACGTGCAGCAGAGGGACAGACGCTCCTCCTTCTTCTTCTCTCTCTTCTGGGCCGTGCAGCAGAGGGACAGACGCTCCTTCTTCTTCTTCTCTCTCTTCTGGGACGTGCAGCAGAGGGACAGACGCTCCTCCTCGGCCCCCCCCCCACTCTTCTTCTTCCTCCCTTTCTGCTCAGAGGTCCCTCCTGCTCCTCACTACAGGGGGGAGGAGGGAGGGCCTCAGAGGGAGGCGGGACATCTTCTCCCTGAGAGGAGGACACACGGTGGGTTTTAATATAAAATGTAAATGTCTGCAGGAATTAAAAATAAATGTTTATGATTCTCACGTTGTCCGATTCTGCTGCTTCCTGCACCGAGGTCAGAGAACAGGAAGTGGACAAGCACTCCTCGTTATCGTCCTGATCGCTGCCCTCACTGTAGCACTCTGCGCGCACACACACACAGTTATTTTCCTGTATTCATTCATGATACATGTTATATTTCCTGTATTTCTGACCTTCAGTGTCGATCAGCTCACTCGGCTCAGCTGCTTCTGACAGTTTACTGATCCACCTGAACACACACACACACACACACACACACACACACACACACACACACACACACACACACACACACACACACACCACACACACACACACACACACACACACACACACACACACACACACACACACACACACACACACACACACACACACACACACACACACACACACACACACACACACACACACACACACACACACACACACACACACACACACACACACACACACCTTTTTAGGACTTACACTTCATTCCTTTCCCTTTCTCTCCCCTCGTTTCCTCTCCTTTTCTCTTGTTACCTCTCCTTCTCTCTAGTCTCCTCTCCTCTTGTTTATTCTCCTATTCTCTTGTTTCCTCTCCTCTCCCATTCTCTTGTTACCTCTAGTTTCCTCTCCTATTGTCTAGTTTCCCTTATTTTCTCTCACTCCCTTTCTTCACTGTTTTCTACTCACCTCACTTCCTTCTCCTCTCCTCACCTCTCATTTCCTCCGTCCTCCACTTGTTTCCTTCGTCTGTCTGTTATCACTGACAGCGTCACTAAAGCTCGTACAGTAAGTGACTCGGCACCATGACAGTGAAGTTCATTCTAATAATAAAATGGTTTTTCAGAAATGACTGGGCATCTTCTCGCCGCACAAAACAAGAAGTGGATAAAAGCTGAGAGATGATACGAGGAAGACGAGGAAGAAGAGGGAGAATTGCTCAAAACGATCTTCAGTGCAGAGATAACGGAGATAAAGAACCACACAACTGTTTATGCGATCGACATCATGGCCGCTGTGGAGGTTCGGGTCCTTCGAGGGGATTCACACTCGATGACCTCTGACTTCTCCTCGAGCGCCACAAACAACACCTCTGAAACTTCTGCAAATCATCCTGAAGCGAACATGCACAGGAGTTCATGGCAGCACATATGAGTTACAAGTATTAATGCATTGCAACAAGACAACACAAATAAATGTTAGAATAGAGAGAGAGAGAGAGAGAGAGAGAGGATTTCTCATTTCTCTAACTGCCTGCTGCTTCCCCTCCTCTCTCCTCAGTTCCCCTCCTCTCTCCTCAGTTCCCCTTCTCGGTTCCTCCGCTCGCATCTCCTGTGGGCGGGACTAAGACACGAGGATAGGAGTCGAGGAGGGGAAATTAGAGAATTGAGAAGCCTTCAGTGTGACGGTCACCATTAAACACCTGAACCTTTTAAAGAACATCCATAACATTCATTATGGAATAATTTGCCTAGGTATTCAACCTTCGACACAGTTAATCATTTTCTCCTCTCACTGTCTCCTTTCCCACGGCATAGGTCTACGGCCTTGGGTATTGCTGCTATCTCTCTTAAGGGGGAAGAGCTTGGGTATTGCTAATAGGCTTGTTTGAGACACATTGCGGCTCGCCTCGAAAGTAGACGAGAGTAGCCGATCGCAGCCGGGGGAGGTGTCAAAAAGCTCGTCTTAAGTCGAACAGCTCGGACTCGGAGTCGGCTTGACTGGCTGGGTTTGCAATGGCGGAAATTCCATTTTACCCACTGGAGACAAAGGTGATCTCCATTGCTTTATATAGGTGTGTTAATTCAGTCATGATGAGGAACCACACCAGTGACTGGGTTCCATCATTAGAAATGCTCCTCCCTCTTAATGTTTGCAAAACTGATAGGTGGACAGGCTACAAAGGATCAGTCCTTCAGATCCGCACACATGAAGCTTCATGAGCATGAACTGAACAGACCTGCTGCTGTGTTAATTATTTAGCTGCCACTTTAAGCTTTATGATGTGTACAACATGGATGTAATTTGATTTAATCTTGCCATTTTAAATGATGTATTCAATAAATAAGGTTAAACCAAATCATTACATTAAATTTTATTTTAATGATTTGGTTTAACTTAAAGAGAAACTTTATTGTTATTGCACATATTACAGGTACTGAGACAACGAAATGCAGTGTAGCTTCTAACCAGGTGCAACAAGCAGCGAAGTGGAAAGTAATGTACACAATATACAGAACAACATATAGAATGAATTGAATGATGAATAAACAGTGGGGTATGAATACACTAGATATCAGCCTGTGAGCAGTCTGAACAGTGTGTATTAATACACTAGATAGCAGCCTGTGAGCAGTCTGAACAGTGTGTATTAATACACTAGATATCAGCCTGTGAGCAGTCTGAACAGTGTGTATTAATACACTAGATATCAGCCTGTGAGCAGTATGAACAGTGTGTATTAATACACTAGATATCAGCCTGAGAGCAGTATGAACAGTGTGTATTAATACACTAGATATCAGCCTGTGAGCAGTATGAACAGTGTGTATGAATACACTAGATATCAGCCTGAGAGCAGTATGAACAGTGTGTATTAATACACTAGATATCAGCCTGAGAGCAGTATGAACAGTGTGTATTAATACACTAGATATCAGCCTGTGAGCAGTATGAACAGTGTGTATGAATACACTAGATATCAGCCTGAGAGCAGTATGAACAGTGTGTATTAATACACTAGATATCAGCCTGAGAGCAGTATGAACAGTGTGTATTAATACACTAGATATCAGCCTGTGAGCAGTATGAACAGTGTGTATGAATACACTAGATATCAGCCTGTGAGCAGTATGAACAGTGTGTATGAATACACTAGATATCAGCCTGAGAGCAGTATGAACAGTGTGTATTAATACACTAGATATCAGCCTGTGAGCAGTATGAACAGTGTGTATGAATACACTAGATATCAGCCTGTGAGCAGTATGAACAGTGTGTATGAATACACTAGATATCAGCCTGTGAGCAGTATGAACAGTGTGTATTAATACACTAGATATCAGCCTGTGAGCAGTATGAACAGTGTGTATTAATACACTAGATATCAGCCTGTGAGCAGTATGAACAGTGTGTATGAATATGCTAAGATATATAAAGTATGAAAACGGTAAGCAGTATAGTATAAAATATATAGATATTAATTTCATGATGATAAACATTGTGGAACAATGATGAAAAATGGGAATGGATGTGGCGACGTAAAACTGACACAAAACTAGGGCTGTGCAATTTAATCGATCTTGCGATATATATCGATATTTAATTTTCCGAGAAAGTATCGATATTTCATCCGCGGGTATCGATACATTAAGTCTGATAACTGTGTTCGTTATACTCGCGTCCAGGAGAGAAGCTTTAAAAAGGAGACTAATTGAGTCTCTGAGAATGTTCAAATGTATACTTTAATTAATAAAAAGCGCTGTAATGTTACAAGCAGAAGATGTTTCAGTCAGAAAAACAGCTGTGTTCTGGCTCTCGTGAGCGAAGGGAAGAGAGCGAGCTCCACCTTTCCAGCTGTTAAATATCCTCTGCTGAATCCTCCCTGTGGGCCGGTTGGCGCTGCTGGGGGCCGGCCCTCCACGTCTCCAATGTTCGTTGTTGCGCATTACAGAGGATTTAGACATTGCACATTAAATATAAAACTAAACACGCCTTTTCTCCTCCTTATCTCTTTCATGACTTTTCATTTAATACATTTTAAACGCTGTAATCAATACTCCAAAAATACCTCACGGCTGGTTTCATTTCCGGTAGTTCCGAATGTTGTCTCATGCTACCCACGTCTGTAAACAAACGTATTCAAATAAACTGTACCTTCATTTAATATTCAGCAATAATAATATCTCGACGTCTATAGTTGTAGTGTTGAAATCAGTAGGTTTCGGTGTGCAACACCCGTGTCATATCGCTACTAAATTCACCTCTATAGGAAATTGTATATTAGCCACATGCTAAATGCTAACCGGAGATGGAGGATTTTCAGAATAAAAGCTCAACAACTGGTTGTGCACAACAACTTCTGGTTTTTCAGTATAAAATGACATTTAAACTGACGGTATGTTTATGGTACTTTATGCCATCAAAACATTGATTTTAATTTCTAACAAGTCCCATTCAAATCCCCCGTGTTCCGCCACCTGCTGCACCTTTTCATTCTCCATTGTCCATTGTGATACTGCACTTTACAGCTACAGTTTGCACTGTTTCAATAAATGAAACTAATTTTCTCACCACATCTTTTGATTAATTTTGTCCAGCATTTGCAAGCTGGAGACGCTCTGTCAGAGCCATATATTGTATAATGGATGCTTTCAGTTTTCAGTTGAATTAATTCAATCCAAGTCAATGGAACACTCACAAGATGTCACCAAAATCCCACTGTCCGTTTAAAATCTTTCAGAAAATGAATAAGTGTATCGAATTATATCGAATCGTATCGTTGGCTGAATATCGTGATATATATCGTATCGTTCGCTGAATATCGTGTATCGTATCGTATCGTGAGATTAGTGTATCGCCACAGCCCTACACAAAACAACAAACTTTTGCCAGCCAATTGGAGAGTTTCATCAGCAGCACGTGGTAAAACCCACCAATGAGCGCTCAGCTCGAGATACCAGCGAGCCGTTTCCCATCAAGCATTTCGCTTCCGCAGCTCGTGGAGAGCAACTGCGCCGCCTCGCCGCGCCTCGCTCTCAAGGCTGCGAGCGTCTTTGTCCCGCGAGATTTCAAAGTCTCATGTGGGCGAGCCTCCAGAGCAAGTCGGACAAAATGACTAACCATCATGCAACGCACTAGCAAGACGTTGATCGCAACTGCGCAGGTCTGCGCAGGTCTTGCTTGTCTCAAACAAGCCTAGAATCTCTCTTAAGTGGGAGGAGCTTGGGTATTGCTGCTATCTCTCTTAAGTGGGAGGAGCTTGTGTATTGCTGCTATCTCTCTTAAGGGGGAGGAGCTTGGGTATTGCTGCCATCTCTCTTAAGGGGGAGGAGCTTGGGTATTGTTGCTATCTCTCTTAAGGGGGAGGAGCTTGGGTATTGCTGCTATCTCTCTTAAGGGGGAGGAGCTTGGGTATTGCTGCTATCTCTCTTAAGGGGGAGGAGCTTGGGTATTGCTGCTATCTCTCTTAAGGAGGGGCAGCTTGGGTATTGCTGCTATCTCTCTTAAGGGGGAGGAGCTTGGGTATTGCTGCTATCTCTCTTAAGGGGGAGGAGCTTGGGTATTGCTGCTATCTCTCTTAAGGGAGAGGAGCTTGGGTATTGCTGCTATCTCTCTTAAGGGGGAGGACCTTGGGTATTGCTGCTATCTCTCTTAAGGGGGAGGAGCTTGGGTATTGCTGCTATCTCTCTTAAGGGGGAGGAGCTTGGGTATTGCTGATATCTCTCTTAAGGGGGAGGAGCTTGAGTATTGCTGCTATCTCTCTTAAGGAGGGGCAGCTTGGGTATTGCTGCTATCTCTCTTAAGGGGGAGGAGCTTGGGTATCACTGCTATCTCTCTTAAGGAGGAGGAGCTTGGGTATCACTGCTATCTCTCTTAAGGGGGAGGACCTTGGGTATCACTGCTATCTCTCTTAAGGGGGAGGAGCTTGGGTATCACTGCTATCTCTCTTAAGGAGGGGCAGCTTGGGTATTGCTGCTATCTCTCTTAAGGGGGAGGAGCTTGGGTATTGCTGCTATCTCTCTTAAGGGGGAGGAGCTTGGGTATTGCTGCTATCTCTCTTAAGGGGGAGGAGCTTTGGTATTGCTGCTATCTCTCTTAAGGGGGAGGAGCTTGGGTATTGCTGCTATCTCTCTTAAGGGGGAGGAGCTTGGGTATTGCTGCCATCTCTCTTAAGGTGGAGGAGCTTGGGTATTGCTGCTATCTCTCTTAAGGGGGAGGAGCTTGGGTATTGCTGCTATCTCTCTTAAGGGGGAGGAGCTTGGGTATTGCTGCTATCTCTCTTAAGGAGGAGGAGCTTGTGCGCATTGTTGTTGCCAGTCTATGACCGAGCACAAGCCGCCATGAGGTAGTTTACTGTTCAGGGACGAAGGTTCCCTGGCGCACATTCTTTCCTATGGACTAGAGCTCTATAGATTCAGGGTCCATAATGTTTCGTCTCGCTGATGAAGAATGTTGATTATTACAATCTGAACTAGTTAAAACCTCGAGCTACAGAAGAGTTCTTCAGAATTGGTTTCAACAACCGCTGTGTCAGCTCGTGACACACCACCTGTCTTCTCAGTTCTCCGGCCGTAACTCCAAATAAACCGTCAGTGTTTGCCTTCAAAGCTCCGGCTCTCCTCGTGTCTCTCTGAGTCCTGTTTGCAATGGCTTCAGAAGTTTCCCCCACATCTTGCACTATTTTATCCGTTTTATTTGTTCTATGTTCTAAATATATCCATGTTGCTCTGTTGGAGGAGCCTGGGACTTCAGTTGTTCATTGACATATCACTGGACGTAATGTGGACAATAAAGCCTTGAATCTAGAATACTCACTTGTTCATGTCTGTGAAGCTCTCTGCAGCGATGAAGATGGTCACAACCAGAGGATGGCTGGCTGTTATGGAACTGAAACACAACACTGGGCGGTTAATATTACAGATGCTTCTAAATATAATACTTCAGTGACGGACAGGTGAGTTCACACAGAGAAACAAACATGGCGTACTGTTTCTTCTTGCACGGTTGGGCCTTTTGGATGGTGAAGCCGGGCAGGCAGATGAACCCTTCAGCTTTCTCCGCCTCAAGGGATAAGATAAGAAGATAAGATAAGAACTACTTTATTGATCCAAATTTGAGAACTTTTTGAGGGGAGGAGAGGAGGAACACCTCAGAGACTCAAAGACACTCAGGTCAAGTAGGAAGCAACTCAAAATGACAACAAAGAAGCTACAAAGACCAAAGGGGCTGCAAAGAACTACAAAGAGACTCAATCAAGGATACAAAGGGGCAAAGAACTACAAAGAGACTGAAACAAGGATACAAAGGGGCAACGAACTACAAAGAGACTCAAACAAGGATACAAAGGGGCAAATAACTACAAAGAGACTCAATCAATGATACAAAGGGGCAAAGAACTACAAAGAGACTCAAACAAGGATACAAAGGGGCAAAGAACTACAAAGAGACTCAATCAAGGATACAAAGGGGCAAAGAACTACAAAGAGACTCAAACAAGGATACAAAGGGGCAAAGAACTACAAAGAGACTCAATCAAGGATACAAAGGGGCAAAGAACTACAAAGAGACTCAAATATGGATAAAAAGGACAATATTTGCGTCTAAACGGAAGAAAATATGACAGAAAGAAGCTTTTCCAGTTTCTCACCATCTTGTTGGAGTACCAGTACAGCGAGCTCTTCTTCAGGACGAACCAGTATCTCTTCCACCTGGCTCCCAGGAAGCTGCGCGCCTCCTTCCTGCGGAGCAGCCAGCCCTGACAGTCCGCCAGACCCAGGTCTCTCACGGAGACACGGCGCCGGCTCATTGCTGAAGGAGAAACATCACAGCATTGTATATATACAATACAAAGGGGCTTTATTGGCATGACCACATTTTAAATTGCAAAAGCATTCCGCACAAGGCGTTATAACAGAACAACACAAGAAGAAACACTACACATACATGTCAGCAATACATGCGGAACAACAGCAAAACACAAAACCAACAACGTGCAAATAAAAAGTTAAGGAAAGGAAATGAAAGCAAAGGAGAGGAAACGAGGTGAGGAGAGAAAGGGATATAATATCCTGCTTTATATTTTGTTACTGTACTTTTTTTGAGTTTTGAGTAGCTTATTTATGAAATATTAAATTACATTATACACAATATTCACAACATCTTCTTACTTGCTTGTCTATCGGTGTCTAACTATGTGTGTGGCTTTGTTTATCCATGCATTTAAACATATGTGTGCAAAAAAAATGCAAAACATCCTAATTTCTTTGCAGTAAACAACGTCCCAGTGGAGCTTGATGATCATTCTACCTTGTCGTGATATTTAATTCTGGTTTCAGAAACTAAATGCCACAAAACCCCCTAAAAGAGGTCGTCTTACCTGCAGCCGTGTGTCGTCCCTGCAGCTCAGCAGAGGGGGAAGCTGCCTGTGAGAATGTCTACAGCGAACACAGACACACACCACAAAGACCACACACACACACACACACACACACACACACACACTAGCAGCATGACGTTGTGCAACCAACCAATTAGCATTTCCAGTAGTCACACACACACACTTCCTGTTTCACACATTGAACACGACCCTTCAGTTTCTTAGAGTTACACTTCCCGTTTGCTGTCTCTAGAAAACAAAACATTTAATTGTCAGACGTTTGGTTCGAGCTTCTTTCTGCAGTGTGGTCTTTTCATCACGGGAGAATTCAGATTACTCGACGCAAAGAAACAAGAAAAGTGTTCTTGAAAGTATGAGGCGGCACGTTTGAGGGTTTTCTGACACACTGGAATCTAAAAGGCCGGTTTCTCATAATTTCAAGTTCGACCTCGAGGGGAATAATTCATATAAGAACAGTTCAATCCGTTCGTCTCATCAATGGAGATACAGTAAAGCATTCATGAAATAAGTTCAATGAATGTTCAATAATGCCCTCTAGGTGGTGCCATCACTCCTATCTTTCGTAAAGGCTTCAGACTTTAATGAATGTAATTAAAAAAGCTACGATAAGCTACTTTAAAAACATAATTTCTAGCGTTTTACCACAAAACAATTGACCTACTGTGGGTGAACATTACAGCCAAACATTATTGATAAAACCTCGTACACCTTAACTTATAAAGATTTCTGTCCTCATCTGAATTGAGGATGCGGCGGTCTCGGTTTTTGCAGGTTGGGGTTTTCAGAATCAAATAAATTCGACTTCTTTTGGATTTACGTAAAGCCAGACTTGTTTACATGTGACGACAGAGCTTCAAATCTAAACAAAACACAACAACTCAAATGAATTATTCAGGACAAAAGACTTGTTGGTGATGAAACAAGGGTAACCACCTCTGAGCTTTTTGGCTAAATATGTTCAAGGAGATAACATGTGTGACACTTAAACGCGTTTCTGCAATATGAATAAGAAATAATTTACAAAAACACTACTTTGTTGTTATAAATAGCTTACAGGTTAATAATACCCACCAAATGATTTACTCAATTTCTCTTTAAACATTACTGCACTTGGAGAGCTTTCATCTTCAAAATAAAATTCACTTTATTTTGTATATTTTAGTCACAAAGCACAAGAGGCATCATTTCATACTGCAACTCTGGGAAAAATTCAGATGTACACATGTAGTTTGAAAACCAAAAGAGACTCTTACAAAATATTTTACAGGAAAATCAGATTCTTGATTTGCTGTTATGTTCAGAAACAAAAGTCTAAACCCTGCAGATCCAGAAAAGAACATGCGTGATATTTACAGTTTCATTACACTCTGATCATCTTATGTACACGCTTTTATATCTCTTGCATAATGTTTTGTTAGTAAAAAACACCAAAGAAACACTCTTTACAAAATGAAATTATCCTGTAGGAGACTTAAGGAGCTCCTTAGATTGTAAACATCAGAGGATCCAAAACGCCGCCCTGAGGAACTCCGTCAAAAGGATTTTCATAAATATACACAAGAGTTCTTCAGAAAACGTCAAGATGAACCACTGAAGTTGTTTAGGGGCAGGAAACCAAACTTAAAATACTTTATATCAGCTAAATGTACTTGAAACGTCAAAGTCAATTGAGTCAATCAAAGTATATGCAAATGTAATGACGAATTAACTTAAAGGGGACCTATCATGCAAAATGCACTTTTTGA
The DNA here is from genome assembly GCF_902827115.2 of Pseudochaenichthys georgianus. NCBI lineage: Eukaryota > Metazoa > Chordata > Actinopteri > Perciformes > Channichthyidae > Pseudochaenichthys > Pseudochaenichthys georgianus. The sequence continues at coordinate 14,734 of NW_027263085.1, forward strand.
TGTCTTTTATACTCAACGTGTGTCCCTGGTGCGTCGGGGAACTCACGCAGCGTCAGAAAATAAAACCCTCTCTTTTCCTCTGTACCCAAATCTCTAAAAACGGGGAACAACGGAGCTGATCCAGATTTGCGTACGATATGACGTAACATCTGAAATGTGGACCCACGGGCCAATCAGAAACGTTGCTATCAGAAACAATGCCCGACTGTTTTGGACGTAATGTGGTCGGTGTTTACATTAGCATCGCTAACACTCAGAGCTAACCTGTACTGGAGAGCATGTGTGTGAAGAAGCAGGAAGTAGAAAGGAACTCACCTTGTGGTATAACCGGCAAGAGAGAAAGCCTTTGAGCTCCAGACTGTTTCAGAGCCTTGATAATCCATGATATGGCGTTTCATCACGGCAGTATTTAGTTTAGACAGTAGCTGCCGGGTCCCGCGTGAGCTCAGACCCCTCCTCTTTAAAGCTTTATCCCCAAATCAGCACTTTAGAAACAGGAAGTGAAACAGAGGGATATGAGGCATGGCTAGAATGATCTGTTTTGTGTTTTGAGTAAAACACTTCATAGACATGTTTTTTATATATTTTTATTAGAGCCGGGACTCGATTAAAAAAATTAATCTAATTAATTAGAGGCTTTGTAATTAATTAATCGAAATTAATCGCATTTTTAATCAAATATACATATTTGACCTGAGAACAGTGAGAAGCAGTTTCCACATGGATCTGACTCCAAGTGGTCTACAGCCGAGTGCAGTCAGTGAGCAGGGAGCTGGTTATTCTCTCAGACGTGGACTCACTTATCCTGGCCCTGAACCCAGTCGCCTGGTTGAGTGTGGGTCGGGTCAGGGTGTGGTTCCTTGCACTCGGAGTCGGGCTAACGTCCACGCTAGCTGCTACATGCTAGCTGCTACATGCTAGCTGCTACATGCTAGCTGCTACATGCTTTGCATTTAGGTGATACTTCAGGCTTGATGTGCTGCGGTGATATGCAAATTATTTTTTGCATAATTTGCACACAACCGTGCTCTTGTCGACGCTTCCACCCGTCCGTTTTTTAAAACAAAATGTCCCATCCACGGGGCCGACCAAAGCGGTCTCATCAGCTTGTTCGTTCATGTTTGACTATTGTTCACCGTGGTTTGTTGTTGTTTGAAGTCCCATGCTGAAGTCATGAACGTTAGTTGGTGCTCCAGTATAATCGGTACGCCTGAAACACATCCAGTGAGAAACGTTCCGCTGTGCAAAAATAAGTGCGATTAAAATGCGTTAATTTTTTTAACGCGTTAATTTTTGTGTAATTAATTAATCTTAATTAACGCGTTAAAGTCCCGGCCCTAATTTTTATATATCTGAGACCTGTTCTATTGCCTAAACATAGCATGATAGATGACTGTGACGAAGGTAACTTCAGGCCGGGTGATCGGGCACTTTATTAGCGTGATTGCACAGTATATGTTGTCTGTGGCTGATGATTGTGTGCACCTGGTGTCCTGTGTTGTCTCCTCCCCCCACCTGTGTCTTGTTGTGCTGATTAGAGTGTGTGTATTTAGGCTCTGTTTCCCTGTCTGTTGAGAGGGCTGGGTGTGTGTGAGATCCTTGTGGCTGCAGGATGTGTGCAAGGAGAACAGCAGGATTGAGGCTGTGAACGTTGTGCCCATGATTTTAATAAATGCCCACGTCGGGTTATATTTGTGGACGTTCTGCCTCCTTGCTTGGTCCGGGCCGCTCAACGGTCGGCTTCACAGTGACCTTTAAATGTAGGTTTGAGAAAACGGTAAAATCTCTTCAAGTCAGTGTTTTTGGGATTTAACATTTAAATTTCACTCATCAGCAAAATATACTTTCAAAATTGAGCTCATTGTTTCCGTTAGAGTTCATACGTTATTCTGAGCTATTAAAAGGATTTCATTTGTTCTCATATTACGAAGTCATCATTACGTTTTTTTATTTCCAAAACGTTTAGACTGCTTTCTTAAAATGTATAAAAGTCATAAAAAAACGGCAATTGGCAATATTTGTTTTCATTAAGATGTCATTAATGTTGTTAGCTAGCATGCTCCACCTGTGTGGTTTAAACAATCAGTTAAATATGTCTCCTAAAAAAACTGTTTATAATATTACTGTTGCAACGTTTAAGGCGTTTGTGAAGCTTCAGGAACATTTGAATCAACAGTGTCGAGCTCTTGTGTCTTTTGCCTTCTCATAAACTGAAAGGCACACATTCGATAAAATAAAAACACTCTATAAAACATATTTACAGTGAAAGATAAGAGGCGGCTCGAGACGAGAGGGTAAGATAGACGCGGCAGAAGCAGCTCTAACATTTGGAAATGCTTCCTCATTCTTAAACTGAAAGCACTGAAGGTGGATTACTTGCTCTGAATCTGAACCCCAAGGCCTTAAATGTGAAGCAATACAAATAAACCAAAATCTGTTGAGAACGAAAACCAGCTTCATTCGCACAGATTAAGGCTGCGACAGACATTTGAAGGTTTTGGGAACGGTTAAAGACTTTCAATTCCTATTTTGACTTGAGTTTGACTTTCTGTACGGAAGCTCAGCAGGTCCAAACTTTGTGAGTGAAAGATTGTTTTCAGCAGACGTTGAAAAGTGCAGTAACAGTTTTTATCAACATCAGAAACTGGTGTAGATATTCTCAGTGAAATGCTTAGTTATCAGTTGTATGGAAACAAATGTTATTTCTTTATGTGTGTGGAGGCGTGTGGCGCAGTGGGTTGTGCGTTGGTGTTCGGATCAGAGGGTCACAGGTTCAAACCCCACTGCAGTCAGTATGTCGTTGTGTCCCTGAGACACTTCACCCCAAATTGCTCCTGTGGGGATTGTCCACAGTGTTGAGTACGTAAGTCGCTTTGGATAAAAGCGACTAACAAGTGATGTAATGGAAATGTACAAGAAGGTTCAGCAGCCACTCCAATGCGTCTCGAAGGAGGTTTGTTTCAGATGTGGTGGTTGCTTCATTCCTCTTTGCATATGTAGGATTTTCCAGCTTGGATAAACTTTGAAATGTCTTTTTAAACTCCATGTTTTCATTCGGTCTGTGGATCCTCACGAGTCTTATGTAATAACGGTTTCATCTTCCATTAAAAACACTTTAGCTGTAGAAGTCTTCAACGTCGGAAGTGTTCATCCCGAGGAAGCCATACATGTAAGTGCAACATGTCCTTTAAACCCACCAGTGTCCACTTGTATTGCATATAATAACTTGGCTAAGGGGAAGGAAAGGGATGTGACGTAGAGGCTCCATGAGGCGTGAAGTAATCAATCCGTGCTCCATTTGAAGAATTGTTTGTTCGGTCATAATGAAATAAAAAAGGAATCGAACGTAGAGAAGATGGTGGGGGATGGAGGGATGCTCCATGATGTCTTTTTTGGTGGTGGCTTTTTGGCAGTGGCGAGCCGTGACTTTTATACCTAGGCCCTCTGACACCCCCCCCCCCCCCTTCCCTCGAAAAAAATTACGTCACAGCGTAGACTTCAGCGGAATATCAAAACAGCGGCCCGGGGTGCAAAAGGCATCAGTGACAGCGACCCTCTACCACACGAAACAACACCTGTAGATAACCCAATCTGTGTTCTTTGAAATTGAAAAGGATGTTGCATTGTGTTTGTTACTTTCGTTGCAGTTGTATGTCTTCAGTTCTAATTTGGCATGCTTTTATGTTGAAGGCGAGTTTACGCTGTTGACAGGAAGTTGTTGTTGCTATGGAAACAAGAAAAGCTTCACAGCGGGCGGAACTTGTCATAAAGTCCGCGATAATAGAACCCACCCATTTAGAGGGAAGATACGATTGGTAAAAAAATATATATATAAAAAAATAATATTTTTTAATGTTTTTAAATATTATTTTGTAGAATATCTAGAGGGCCCTGACGGCTCGCCACTGCTTTTTGGTTTGTTCCAGAAGATGGTATTCCATGATCTGCTGTTATTCGAGTCAAACTTCGGTCACAGGTCAAGGAAGTGACTTGGAGCTCAAAAAAGAAGTTGGTTTTCCATGATATGTACTCAAACTATTTGCTGAAGGTCTTGCCCCGGCAGACATTTAAAACAATGTTCCTGCGAGTATCCTGAAGATCAGAGAGGTGGTTTCTTATCCAGTGAATGAAAGTAAAGACTCCTCAGTGGCTGAGCAGCCGGAGGCGAGCCAGCCAGCCTCCCAGCAGCGAGGTGGGCTTGGTGTTGGACAGCGGAAGGGGGGAAGCAGCAGCAGCAGCAGCAGATGATGATGGGGGGGCGGAGGGCTTCTTGGACACCCCCTCCTGATAGGGGATGGTGGAGGAGTTGTGCAGGTTGGCGTTGATGAAGCACTGGCTGCCTCGGATGTGGTCGACGCCACGGACAGACGGGTGGCCTCGGTACGGCAGCGGGAAGCACGGCTCCTCCTCTGGGATGGAGCTGATCCCCTCGTTACTCAGGTACCGGTGCAGCACCTCCTTGTGACCTGTGGGGGGGGGGGGGGGGGGATGATGAGGGATGCAAGTCTGGAGAAAACTGTTGTGCTTATCGGTGTAATTTATTTAAACTGTTTCACAATGTGATCACAAAAACAGTTTAAAAATATATGTCTGTCTGTTTAGACATCATGTTACTAAAAGCAGACCGACATAATTTATTTGAAGATTACTGTTTGAAAGATGAAGTCATGTGTAAATGACTCAGACGTTACAGCTGCCGGCAGTTGAGTTCATTTTATTGTTAGCGGCAGTTTGAGCATCGTTCGAAAAACTGTTAATGTGTCTTTGTTTAACCGCTCTGACTTCCATTAGCAGCCTGATAGCACGCCCGCACGTACACCCAATTCCTGAAGGTGAATTTGCTGAGGTTAATAATCTACGAGGGAAAAATGTGAGGCACGCAGCGGCGGTTAGTCCCGGCTGTTAACGAGACAGACAGGCGACGCGTTACTGATAGCGCTCAGATTACAGGGGAGGCTCACCTTTCCTCCCCACAGGCCGGCAGGACGGCTCTCCTGAGGACGACTCCACCGGCATGGAGACCGGACGAGGTTTACCTGTAGGAGCAGACACAACAACTTTATATATAGTTCAAAACTAAGATGTGTTTTAAAACTGGTGCGTGCTGCGTTCAGGTGAAAGCTTGATTTGTTCGATAAGAGAACGCTTTAACAGCAGAACACTGAACGCAGCGGAAAGGCTAAACTGAGTAACCTTTAATAAAGTTATTAATGTTTTGCTCTTACAAGTATAGAAATCTGTGTGTGTGTGTGTGTGTGTGTGTGTGTGTGTGTGTGTGTGTGTGTGTGTGTGTGGTGTGTGTGTGTGTGTGCTCACAGCGTGCAGATGATCTCTGTCTGAGGCTCACAGGGATTGGTTGGTTGTGTTCCGGCGGCGGGCTGACGGGAGTCCTGTTATCTTCGGCGAACGTGAAGCGTCGCCTCACGTCTGCGTCCAGACACGAGTTGGGAGACTTCGGCCTCATTTTGACTCCCGAAGTCACGTTCGTGTTCCCGTCTCTAACGAGGGAATCAGAGCGATTAACACTCACTTTGTAACACCTGCACTTTAGAAAGACATCCATATTATTAATACTGTTCTGTGATAACGTGCAATTACGTATCTGCCACTACGTTCTTTTGCACTACTAAATACTGTTGATATTTACTTTCATTATGTCACCGTCTGTTTCCTGTAGATATTTAATTGCTCTTTTTGCTGCACTGTTAGTGTACAGTTTTATTATTATGCTGAAGTGTTTATTCTATTTTTGTAACTCTGGCACGACATAAATAAATAATAAATAAATAATAAATAAATAATTAATAAATAATAAATAAATAAATAATAAATAAATAAAGTCTCATCATAACATTCATCTGTCTGCAACTTACAAATTATGTATCTAATATAAGCAAGTCTTCATAGTGGCCAAACGGTGGTACTACAACTGCTGTGTCAGTCAGTGACATCACTGGGCCCAAAAATACTTCTTCAAACTATATGAAATGCTTGATATATATATATATTATATATATAAAATATATATTATATATATATATATATATATATATCACCTGAACTTTTGAAAGAACATCCATAACATTCATCTGTTTGCAACTTACACATTATTTATCTAATATATCATATTCCAATTACTTGTATAGACTCTCCTTGCACTATTTCTATTTTATTTGTATTTACTTGCACTATTTTATCTGTTGTATTGTGTTGCTCCGTTGCAGGAGTCTGTGAACTCAGATGTTCATTCACATATCTGCGATGCACGCACGACAATGAACGCCTTGAATCTTGAAAAAAGACGTTGAAGCTTCTGAAGTTTTGATAGTGGCCAAACGGTGGTACTACAACTCCTGTGTCAGTCCGTGACATCACTGACTGGGCCCAAACATACTTCTTCCCATTGACTTACATTGGGAAAGAGACTGAGTACTTCTCCCACCTCTGGATAACACATATGGAAAAACACAGGAACAAACTATATGAAATATAGTATATTCACGTAACTACACTGTAGCTATGCACGAATGACAATAAAAGCCTTGAATCTTGAATAACGTGGATTATGATTCTGT